>NW_027397104.1:12745351-12837153 GCF_003265705.2 Callorhinus ursinus | reverse complement strand
TCTTTCTTTCTTTCTTTCTTTCTTTCTTTCTTTCTTTCTTTCTTCTTCTTTTGGGCTGGCTTGCTTCTTCTTCTTCTTCTTCTTCTTCTTCTTCTTCTTCTTCTTCTTCTTCTTCTTTTTCTTTTGGATTATAACTAATGAGGCCATGTTTGAATATTTTCGATTAATTCTCCAGAATTGATTCTCAAGGAGATTATTTACTTTTATGTGATGGGCAGTCTAGTGGATTTATGAGTGAACTCTTACATGCTTTCAAAGGACAGTGTTGTCTAAGCCAGTGTCTGTAACAGTTTTGCCAACTTAGAGGTGGGACCAGAGACACCCAAGTCATTCTCTGCCAGTCTTACCTGCAACCCGCAGGCTCAACCCTGTCTGGCTTGAACCAAACTCATATGTGGAATTTAAGAAACAGAACAGACAAACACGGGGTGGGGGGAAGAGAGAGAGAGAGGGAAGCAAACCAAAAGAGACTTAACTATAAGAGAACAAACTGAGGGTTGATGGAGGAGGGGTGGGGGATGGGCTAAACGGGTGATGGGGAGTAAGAAGACTACTTGTGATGAACACTGGGTGTTATATTTCAGTGATGAATCACTGAACTGTACACTGGAAACCAATTTTACCATATATGTTAACTAACTAGAATTTAAATAAAAACCTGAAATTAAAAAAAGGTGGGGGGGAATCCTAGAGATTAAAGAAACAAGCACTAATTGCTCTTCTGAGCACCGTATGCAAATTGTTTCAAAAGTGCCCCTGGGACACGCCTGTGCTCAGTGAGCTAAGGTGTCTCATTCAAGTGTTTTTATGACTGGGTTCCTGTGGGAGGTGGGGTGGGGTTGGGGGTGGGCTGTTTTACTAGTCGTGTAATCTTGGACAAGTCACTTAACTCCTCCTCTGAGGCTCAGTTTCTCCATCTGGCACTCAACCTCTCATAGGGTTGTTGTGACAGAGAAAATGTTTGTAAAAGAATTAACATAGCACCCAATCCATAGTGGATACTCAGTAAAAGTTAGCCATCATCATCACTGTTGTGTGTGTTCTACTAATCTTTCTTCCCAAGGCTTCACTCTGCCTGCCCCCTGTGCTTCAGATACCCCCAGCCACAGGCGGGGGTACTGCTTCAACCACAATGTACCTTTCTGAAATCAAGATGTTTCACCGTCGATAAAGAATGAGAGCATTCTTGCTGATCTGAGCACCAGACTCACCCATCCCCAGAAAAGGACATCTGTCCAGACTGTTCCCCTTTACCTGAGCTTTGCCTGAGCTTTTACCTTCTTTCCTTGGACCTGATCTTAAACTTTAGGTATTAGCTAAGGCAAGGATCCCCCAGAACCTTATGTTTGGAGAGGAGTGTATAATTATGTATACAATATATCTGTGGTAAATTGAGTGCTGTACAAAACATATAGAGGATTGTGCTCATGAACTTCATTTAGAGTCAGGACACTTTGCTCTGGTTAATTGGTAGTTGGGCAAGTCAGACCTGATTAGGGGAAGACCCAAACCACACAGACTAGATATTCCCATGTGGCCGGGCCACATAATCTGGGCAGGCCTCAGGTGTGAGCCATGGGAAGAAATCTGGAAAGACCCATGCAATATCATGGGATGCTCTGTGACTGGTTATAATTAGAGGCCCAGGTTGGAGAAAGGCAATTGGAATCAAGAAGTTCTAACTGTGGGATTTGCTCACTGAAAAAGAGGCTGGAAGCAGGAGGAAGGCACGAAACAGCAATTGCAGGATTAGATTTCTGTCTTGATAACAAAGACAATAATGATGATAATTCTAACAGCCCACTGTATGCCTGTACTAAGAGCTTTACAAATGATATCCCATCCAAATCTCATTTAATAGGTATTAGTGTCATCCTCATTTTCCTGGTGAGAAAATTGAATCTTAGAGAGATGAATTACTTGCTCAAGATTATAGGCTTGTTAATTAGTAATGCAAGGATTTGAATTTAGATCTGTTCTTCTCTGAAGCTTAGGTTCAGATAAATAAATCTGGCAGCACTGAGAAGGATAGATTAAATGTGGTGGGGGCCAGGGGTACTGGATGTAGGGTGACCACCAATGGAGTGATTTCAGTATTCAAGAGAGACCTGAGGGTCTGAAGTAGGAGAATTGCAGTAGGGAAGTGAGGAAGGTACAGATATGAGATCTGGTGAGCATGTGCACTATAATAGTGGCTCCTAAATCTCAATGAATATCAGATACCCTGTTCATTCATTCATTCATTCATTCATTCATTCATTCAAGTAAACTGTACTCCCGATGTGGGGCTTGAACTCACAACCCTGAGATCCAGAGTCATATGCTCTACTGACTGAGCCAGCTAGGCACCCCTGTTTATTTATTTTTGAATGCAGATTCCCACGGCATGCCTCAGGCCTTCTGAATCAGAATTTCTGGGGTAGGCTTGGTATTTTTATAAAACACCCTCGTTCTGAAGCTCTGCCAGATTCAAGAACCACAGCTCTGTTGACCTTGATCTAGATGTTTGGGGTGGAACATGAGAGAGGGAAGATTTTAGGATGACAGCCAGGTTTCTGAATTTTGTGACTGAGTGAATTATGGGTACCCTTGGCTAAGTTAAGGAATAACAATAGTTTTGAAGCTCCTGTGGGGAGCTGAATATCAGAATCTATAACTTGGAGTAGAGGTCAAAGCTGAAGATTAAGATGTGGAGATCATTTGGTATTTGGAGAGTGGTTGCTCTGTATTTTTCATGGAATTTTTAAAATACCCAAACCTTCAATTTTCTCTCAATAGTCAAATAATCACTCTATATCGTAAATGCATTTCCTTTCTGCCCCTTGACTGAGTCTATTGCTTTTTAAATTTGTTACCGTTTCTTTATAGTTCCTTAAGAATCATGAACTCTTATAACTACCTATTTGTACCATCTCATTTGAGTCAAACCAATAACTTGTTAAAATAAAATTTATTATCTTTATGTTTTAGATGTAAAGATTTAGGGAGGTTTTGTAACTTGCCCAAGGTAATGGGGAATCAAATGGTTGAGCCAGGACCTGAACCCAAGACTCTTTCTGACTCCAGGCTCAGGGTTTTTGGTCAGGCTGACAATCTTCATATCATCTTTGTATAAGAAACAATACAATCTACCACGAGTAACTTTTGCATGCTAATTCCAAAGTCTGTTTAAATACTGAAAAATTCATTTAGAAAAATGAGTTCAATGCTTTTTGAGAAATGGGATGATATTTAGTAAAATGAATTTATGTACACTCTCTAGACATTAGTAGGATTAGACTGATCAGAGTGTCTTTTGACCTTTGACCAGTAGTGTGTGGAGTAGACTATATTTTTTTGTACTCTCCAAGAAAGGTAGGGGGAAGGGGTGTGGCCTTGGTTTTCTGTCTCTGTGAAATTCTGTTGCATGGTTTGGCCTCCTGAACTTGCTTTTCAGGGTATATCCAGCTTTGGGTTGAAACTAAATGGACTCCTGGTAAGCCCACATTGAAAATATGTCCTAGCACCAACATTGTTTTTCCTTAGGTTTGGATAAATACAGACATCTGCCAAGTCTTCTTGGTAGCACTGATAAGTATGAAAAGGGCTAATGAAAAATATGCAGGCCATTATGAAGATTGGCAGGTTAAAATTGATACACTAAAAGAAATTGTATTCTTTTCTACAGATGAGTCATACAGCTGAAACTGCATGGTATTATTTGGGCTGACAACCGTAATAAAGATATTTAGTCTCTTTAAGTGACAGATATCTAGATAACACTGACACTCAGATGACATCTCAGGCAACAGTAGCCCCACTTTTTGTTATGTGAACAGAAGAAATGCTAAAATCTTTTTTCCAGAGGGATCTCAGATATGGTAACACTATCATAGCTTCAATAATTCCTGATAAATTTTGGTTACTAAAATTTATGATAAAAATAATTTCAACCAGTGTATAAAATATGTGAATATTTGGGCTGTGATCAAGGAGAAAAAGTGTCAGTTGATTTAAGAGTTAGGTAGCTAGACTGTGCTGCCAGATCCATAGAAGTGTAAAGTAAGGGAAATCTTACCTAGCGGTGAAAAGGCAACCTCACCATAAAGTATGTTTCCCCCAACCCCACCCTGTAAAGTACATTCCTTGTTCCCCAGGTGTGCCTGTTTAGCCCTACGTCCCAGCCACACCTACTCCCTGCTCTGGCTCCACACCAACGAACTTATAAAGAGCCCCTCCCTTTAGATCTCAGAGTATCTTGGAGTCACTGTGGGTTCTTGAGGTCCTTCCTTTCCCCCACCACATCTAGACAGGTTTTCCAGTCTCTCTTCTGTTCCATGCTTGGGACGCAGTTGGTGTTAAATATCTATTTGTAGCTTAGATTTGTTTTTGACTTTTGGTTTTCTGTTTCTCCACATCTCTTAACCTGTTCTTTTGATCCCATTTTATAACATCTTGATTTTGTCCTTTGGTATTTGGCTGCACAAGCCCTCGGGAGGCAGGATAGTTCAATGGAAAGAATATGGGATTTGGGTTCAGAAAGACCCGGGTTCAAATCTTTGTTCCACTATTTACTAGCTTTGTAAACTCCAGCAAATCACTCTCCCCTTCTTTGGTCATCAGTTTTACATCTTTAAAATTGGACAAAAATGTCTGTATTGTGGAGTTATTGAGTCAGAATAAACACAAGGAACTTGACATCCCTTAGGTGCTCAACCAATATCTCAATATTTGTCGAACGGTCTTTCCTGTCTCCATCCAGATCCTAATTCAACCATTTATTTGATTCCATTCATTCTGGAGTGGGAAATAAAGCCAAGAATTAAGCTTAGGAAGAATTTACAACACAAATAACCTGAAGGAGGTGAGTTGGAGGCTTATATCCTATTTCATTTACTGTCACTAAAGTTACCTGTCAGAGCAGATTAAAACATTTACGAGCTCTATGCACAGGTTAGATAAGGATACCTATTGACATATTCCACAAGTAAGTGAAATTTTTTTTAAAAAATGAAAGTGTCCAACGAAGTCCAGTAATGTTCTTATTTTTCCCCCATAGTAACCTATTATGAAGCTTTAAAAAAATAGATCAAATTCTTAAGAATAACAGCAATAACCACTTTATTTATTTATTTATTTATTTTACTGCTGTGGGATTGCCCTTGCATATCTTTATCCTGTTCATAAGATCTGAGGGGCGAGGTGGGATTGGGGAGAAGAATTATCAGCCAATTAATGTTTTTTAAATCCCCGAGAGTAATATTTTCCTGAGAGTTTACTCTATCTGGACCCTGAAAAAAACTACCATATTCTGTGTGTATTTTGATGGCCCGAGTTTCTATTACTTCTTTGTGGTGCTGAAATAAGATTTTTCTCCAATGTTAATTTTTAGCCTTTTTGCACCCCTCAGACTTGTTCAAATCTTGTGTTTATGCAAGCTCATGGCAAACAATGTGGATTGTCTGCCCAACAGCCATTCCCTTCATATGTGCTGCCAACAGAACCCCAATATTGGTGCGCCTGGGTGGTTCAGTTGGTTAAGCGTCTGCCTTCGGCTCAGGTCATGATCCCAGGGTCGTGGGATCGAGCCCCGCATCGGGCTCCCTGCTCGGCGGGGAGCCTGCTTCTCCCTCTCCCACTCCCCCTGCTTGTGTTCCTGCTCTCGTTGTGTCTCTCTCATCAAACAAATAAATAAAATCTTAAAAAAATTAAAAAAAAGAACCCCAATATTGTTCTGTTATTAGGCCGGGTACCTTCATTAGTCCCTCCGGTGGGTAAATGGGGATTAGGCTAAAGCAATCCTGGTAATTACTTTTTCTTGGCAATGTTTTATTTTGATACAGGCACAGGGTGGAAACTTGCTTATGAAATGTGAAAGCAAATAGGGGAAATTTTGGGGTAAGTCTCCTTTGCGCTTGAAAGGTCCAAAGGACAATGGTTCTCACTTTTCTGAATCTGGTCATTGTTGGACGAGGGGGTTGGTGTCATGGAAGCTATCTGGAGATCACGAGGGAATAAATCTGAAGACAACACTGACATGCTAAGAATGGCAGAGGAAAGTATGGCAAGAGCCTGGGTCTTTGATGATGTCACCGAGTCAGGGACTGAATCTGCTCTAAAACTACCAGGAGATAGTCCTTATTGCTTAAGGTAACTTTTAGTTGTGTTTTCTATTACAAGCATCTGAAAACATCCTAACTAACTAACTAATGTTAAAGGCATCCCTCAGATGCCTTTTTTTCAGAAATGCTTAATAGAAATTTCTGTTGTTGGTTAAAAGATTTGTCCTAACTAGACTGAATTTTCCAAAAGACAGTCAATCTAATTAAAAGCATGACTTGATTAGCAGTTGTTTAGCATTTTCCAAATTTCTATCATTTACTTTTATGTTTCTAAGTTGTCTCACCTTTTTAAAATTGAAATACATTCACTTAAAAAAATTTTCTCACTAGCTATACATTGAAAGCCAATATTATTTTCCTTAAAGAGAAGCTAATTATAAAAAGAAGTACCCTGAACAAAGAAATGTTATTAAATTCTTGCCAGATAGAGTAGCCTGTGAAGACTGAGCTTGAGGCTTGCTCTCTCTGTTGAAAAGAGAGACTAGGGAGTGCTACAGAAGTGGTAAAATAATCCTAATACCAACTGGGCCTATTTCTTTGCCATAAGCAGAAGAACTAAAGAGAAGGTGAAGGAAGACATCTGTTAACTACCTGAATTTATCTAAGTGTCATGCCTGTGCCAGCTAAAATCATCTGGTATCCCACCAGTGCTCTGATGGCCCCTGGAACCCTCCAGAGGCCCTGGTCCCCTGAGCAATACATACTGGAGTGAGGCTCAAGGTAACCCTAAGGAGAGGAGAAAGGCCCAAGAATCAGCCTTTGATGTGATTATGAAGGTTCATAAGAAGCCAATATTGCAATGTTTCACTATACTTGATACTAAAGCAAAGACAAGTAATCATGTATTCTTCTCTCCATGTCAGTGTTTAACTTTTTGTAGTTATGTGCCCTATTGAGAATTCTGGAAAACTATGGGTTCTTCTACTCAGGAAAATGCATGATTACACACACACACACACACACACACACACACACACACACACACACACAGAATTTTCACACAGGATCAGAGGGCCCAGGGAACCTAGGCTAAGAACCAGCGTTCTTTATATTTTATGTGTGTCCTCCTATAGCTTACCATGGGATTCAGTTGAGTGCAAACTGTGGTTGAGTGCAAAACATGGTTTTTTGAATATGTCTATAAATGAGTAAGAGTAGTAGGTTAATTTAAATGCACTAAACTGGAGAATTACTTTCCCCTCAACATCTACTTTGAATAGACATAGGTTACACTGATACCGCCTTCCAGGAGGCTTCAAGAGATGAAGTCAGACTCTATAAAAAGAAAATCAGCCAACCCTATAAATTCATCCTTGTAAACTTTGAAACACCACTGAATGTACCCAGTAAAATTGTCCCTGAGCAAGCAGGCTCCCAGGACTGGATGGAGTTCACAAGCGTTCCTTAGTTAGAATAAACAAAAATGACTAGGAACTTTGGATTGCCTTTGTCTGAACTTGAGTGTCTGGCTGGATCAGCAACAGCAGCCTACCACACACCTGTTTGTCAAACCAAAGAGAAACCCGATAGGCACCTGTTTTTTACATTGTCGACTGAGCAAAGATATCATGTGATTCTAATTTATGATGGCCCATTAGTCTTTAGAAACGCCCTCCAACTTTTTTACAATAACTCTTCCCTTAAAAGGGGTAGGATAAATAGCAAGTCGAAATAGACCGTTTTAATCTCTAATTTTAAAAGATAATATTAAAAGCACTCAACTGCAGGGCTAAGACATTAAATATGCAATAAGACCCAAAATAGTTTTTGGAACAAATGTTCATGGGCTATAAAATTTTAGAAAATCATAAACTAAGGGTTTAAAAATTTTTCCTTAAATTTGGCATGAAATTGAGTCAATGGTTAACTTCAAACATGTGCAAATGGCTAAATTAAAACATTTTACTCCCAAATATTACAAGAAATGTTTGGATTAAAAGTGCTTGATCAAAATAATGTTGAAGAGGAGATCTGGAATTGGTGCTATTCACCTGATATAATTCTTTGCATAACAAATGTTTGAAAAATACTGGAAAAACCTAATAAAAGGTGAGATGTTCATTATCTCCGAGTGAAGTTACTTGGTTTATATTAAGAACCACCTCTCAATTTTCTTTAGTTTTTCAGTTTACTCAAGGTTTGGCCAGAAACAACTAAAAATTACCGAATGCCTCAAAATTTTTTTTACGATCAGTAAAGATGAATTTATCTGCTTCACTGGGTTGTGAGCTTAAATTTGTCTCTGGAAGGACTTTAGATTTAACTTCTTAATAATACCATGGAAGCCATAATAATGCCCAAAAGTGAAATATGAAAATTTCATTTGTTTATCTTTAAGAGTTCTTTTTCTTTAAAGCAAACAAAGATTGGCTAAAGTCTAGTGATTTGGGCACAGAATTAGTTTGATGACAGTTCATCATGTTGACTTTCTTTGTGGCCTGTGGATATGTAAACTCTTCCCCTCAACTTCTTAATCTAGAAAGTGACACTATCCATGAGTAAATTGTCTTTACTGATACTGGAACTGTTCACTGGGTGAACTTTGTGAAATGCATTGAAACATTCTTGATGAATGTATGAGGAATAAAGTTTGAATAAAACAAAGTCGAATAAAACAAAGTTTGACAAAGACAATAAAACCCCTTCTGAGTTACAGAAAACACAAATTCATTATCCTTCTTGTAACAGTAGGTAAATATTGGACAAAACCATTCATAGGCTAGTAGGGACTGAAATTTAAGACTAGGTTGTATGAGATAATGAAAATAGACTGGAAGTTTTTTTTTTTAAGGTTTATTTATTTCAGAGAGAGAGAGAGAGAGAGAGAATGCATGATCAGGGGAGGAGCAGGGCAGAGGGAGAGGAAGAGAGAGAATCCCCACTGAGTGGGGGGCTCCACGCGCGGCTTGATCTCATAATCCTGAGATCATGACCTGATCCATAATCAGGAGTTGGATGCTTAACCGACTGAGCCACCCAGGCGGACCCTACACTGGAAGTTTTTTTAAGGATACTTCAAACTGCTGAGATTAATACTCACATGTATTTAAGTACATATATATTTGTGAAAGGGATGTCTATTTATTTATTTATTTTCAAAAATTAAACCATGCCATGGTTGAACAAATTCTTTGCGTTGGTAAGCAGTGATAAATATTTCCTAATAAATAATCCCCTTAAAGCCACAGTCACTCTTAAATCTCACTAAAAGTCCCATTTAGATTCTTAGAAATAATCTTGGCTCAAGGCAATAAATATGCTGATTTAATCCCAGGGCAGTGTTTTTTAGTGTAATCCCAGGGCTACCAACACGATCACCTCAGTGAGAGCTGAGCCACATCCCTTTCCTATTGACCAGGACTTGTGGGTAGTTCCCTGTTATCTGCAATTTCAATAAATGTCCCAGATGATTTTATACACTAGAAGTTGAGACTATTGTGTTTGAGTGTAGCGACGGGGTTGGCGGGGGGGCAATTCAAATAATTTCCCTCCCTTTAGGAAGTAACAGTGACAAAATTTTCTATTTCTTACAGCCCTGGAGGGCAGATGGCAGGTTTTTTTTTAGGTGGGAAGGGAGAATCAAGCTGAAAACATCATCGCCTTAATTCCTCATAATCCCCTCTCCCTTATTCCCGTCATCATTATAGATGCTGTCACTTACTGAGCACTTACCATACGCCAGGCATTGTGCTAGTAGCCTTTCAGACATGATCCCACTTAATCTTACAATGGGTTTTATGATTTCTGGGTTACAGTAGAGGAAACAGGGGCTTCAGTTCACACAGCTGACAGCTGGTTTAGGACAGGGCTGGGAAGTAAACCGTGTGGTTCCTGATGGCAGCTCTCAAAGGGTTGTGACAATCTAAAAATAGATAACTACTTGGGTGAAGGAGAGAAATGATTTTAAGTCGAACCAGATATTTTACATGCGTGTTTATATTTACTACTCTCAACAAACTGTGAAGTATCTATTTCTGTCTTCACGTTATAGGTATCAACACTGAGCCTCAGCAAGTTTACATATTTACCCACAGTCACTGTTAATAGTGGGAAGGCTCAGATAAATTGTCTGCTTCCCCCCCGCTTTCTGTCCAGCAAACCCCAGCTGTAGGCTGAGAGTCAGACTGCATAGGTTAAAATCTCCACTCTGCCGCATATTAGTTTAGGAATATGTGTGATGGACAAATGACTCAATTCCCTGTGCCTCTGTTTCTTCATTTATAAAATAGAGATAATAATGGTATGAATTTCATCTGGGTTTCATGGGGATTAAATGACTATATGTATGTAATATAAATCACTTAGGATGGTGCCTGACATAAATCTAGCATTCTATAAGTATTAGCTACAATACTGATAATTATTAAACCTTGAAAGCAGCAATTAGATGGCAAAATGGAAAGTGATTATTGTTAGAGAAAACTGCCAGAATCAGTTGTTTCTAGTTTTTTTTTTTTCCATCTCTTCTAGTTGGCAGGAGTAAGTTGTACACCCTATCTTGTTGCACACAATGCTGGTAGCCAGGCTTGGAAGAAATCCTTGTGTGTAGTGGTTGGTGGCCATGATCGTAATCAGGGAAAAAGACACATGGGTGGGGGGGATCAACACTGGGCTCTGAGCTCTTGCTTATGAAAAGGAGACAGAGGTTATTGCAACGTTTCTGATTTTGATTCTGATACATTTTTATTGTTATAGGATCACAAGTCTTAGGGAACATTGGGAGAGAAGTCTGGAAAAAGAGGCAGAAGTTCATATTTATTCATTTATTCATCAGGCCTTTATCAACTACCTCCATTGTGCTAAGCGCTGCATAAGCATCAGGGACAGGAAGATGAATGACACTGGATCCCACCATCCATCAATCCATTCATTAATTCATGACTAACTGTGTGCTAGGCATTGTACCAGGATCGGGAGATATAACAATGAGAAAGCAGACATACTCCCTGCTCTCACTGAGGTTACAGTTTAGTGGGGACAGATGAATGCCTATTACAATATAGTATCGTAGGTGCCGTGGAAGCCCCACTTGAATCCATGACCTACATGCTATGAGTGACCTTCCCATGACTTTAATCTTGTTATTCTCTGTTTAAAATCCTACAGTGGCTCCCAGTATTGCCTTTCACATTAAAATCCAAGATCTGTAGCATGACCTCACAAAATCCTTCATTGGCTGGTCATCTCTCTAGCCTCATCTCGTCTCTGCCATGATGCTGGCCTTGTCTTCCTGGTATTCTGTCTCCATCACATGGAACTGTCTAGAGGTATTAAAATGCCTTGTTGTTTCCAGACTTAGAGCCTTAGATTGTGTGTCTTGTTCCCTGTGCCCTTCTCCAGCTGGCCATCTCCAGCTCATTCCTCAGACTTTCCTCCTATTCTGGCTCCAGCACCAATAGTAAATATATTGTGCCAATGTCTTATGGTTTGTGGAGAAATCAGCTGCTAATGGGCTTCACCTGAATGTCCTAATCCCCCTCCCTCCTTCTATATCAGCGTGTTGGATTCGGTGCCTTCGCAGCTGGCTCCCATAACTTTGTGCACTTATTTTTCTTCGCCTGATGGATTTGCAGTGTTTGTGGTCTGTAGTGTGGAGAGCTGACCCAGGCTTCCACTTGCTGGGCTTATGGGTCAGACACAGTTCCCTCTGAGACATCAGGAGGTTTCTATCCTATTCCCACCTCATTCTTGATCTTGCTGCTAAATTCCCTGCGGTGTGCATACATGACAGACGGGGTCAGGGTGACGCGGTGTGCATACATGACAGACGGGGTCAGGGTGACGCGGTGTGCATACATGACAGACGGGGTCAGGGTGACGCGGTGTGCATACATGACAGACGGGGTCAGGGTGACGCTGTGTGCATACATGACAGACGGGGTCAGGGTGACGCGGTGTGCATACATGACGGGGTCAGGGTGACGCTGTGTGCATACATGACAGACGGGGTCAGGGTGACGCGGTTTACTGGGTATGAGATGGAGAATCTGTTGTCTGTGCTGACTTCTCCCAGCTAGCCTGTTTCCCTGCCCATGTGGAGAACTGCTGGAAGGACAGTGGGCAGTCAGGGATTTGGAGTGGGGAGAAGAGTGGATAAACGGGGGCCATTCGGATGAGAGTTTGGGGCTTTAGGTCACCAGTTCAGGGGATGGATGCCTGAGAAAGAAATCAGAAGTCAGGGAGGACATGGGCAACACGAGCCATAATTAAACTTGCCCCGGAAAGGAAGGTCTATTATTCTAACATCCTCATTTTGCCAAATGTTTAATATTCTTGTACTTGTAACTTTATCATTTATGTGATCAACAAAACTGAAAGAATAAGAACTATTTATAGAGCCCAAACCAGCCCCTTGTACTACCAGATCTTGGTTTCTAAACAGACAGAGACTTTATAAAAATGTGGATCTTGTTCCAAACCCGAGGCACAGCCCCCAAATGGAAACTATTTACAATTCTGAAAATAATCTTTTCTTTTCAAGGTGAAGGCTCACTGGGGGGGGGGCATATCATTTCTGTGATGAAGAACAGGTAGGAAACAGTAGGTGTTGGTGCTGTTTGCAGCATTCTTTGGGTCTCAAGGAAATAATACTAAGATCTTTGTATCCCTTTCAGCCTGGTTGCAATTTTTTTGCCCATGGCCTGATACAGCAGGCAGATAGTTTGTGGTGTTAATCATGCAGTTACTTTGTGGTTGAGGCTGTGAGTCAGGGCGTTTACCTCCTGCTTATAGTTCAGAGCTATGATGCCAGAAACATCCCTCTTTCCACGACTTGTCTACTTGATGGGAATCCTTCAGGGCAAGCTTAGAAGATCACAGACTCCCTTTAGATGTTAAGTGGAAAAAGCCATCTGCAAAACAGTATATACAGAACATGGCACATTTTGTGTAAAAAGGAGGGGAATATAATATGTATTTGTCTTACAAATAAAACACGGGAAGGGTTAAAAAAGCTGTTACAGGTGATTACCTACAGGGGTTGGGGTAATGCTCCAAGCATGAATTGGGTCCACGTGTTTTTTGGTCACCTGGATTTCTGAAACATGGTATCTGTCACCTTTTCAAGTCTGTCAAGAGGCATGGCTTTTTGTTTTAAATAATATAAAATAAGAGCAGGACGACAAAGTCCATTTGGTATTATAGCATGTGTCAGTGGTGTGTTTGCTTTCAGCGTATACAAAATCATCCAACAGCGTAGGCTCTTCCAGTCAGTCATCGAAGCTGCTGTGTTTAGAGCACCAGCACCATGCCGGTGGCGTCCTTAGGGTAATCCCTTCACCTGCCCTTCTAGGCAAGTAGTACTGTTCATGGTTTCAGATGAGGAAACCAAGTCTTGGAAAAATGAACTGACCAAACTAAGACCAGCGAGACTGCCACCGGCATCCTCTGACTTCAGATCCAGTGTACTTTCCCCTATAATAAGCTGACCACACCTCCGTGATTGCAGATGTGTTGATTACGTCCAGGAGCCAAAGTACACATCCATTCAATAAATATTTATTGAATACCTGCCATGGACGAGGTACCGTGGCAATCCTTGGTGATGTGAGAAAAATAAGAGTGGCAAAGACAGGCAAGAGAACAGAGAAGCCCGATACTGGGCAGAGAGTGCTTTGGTTGGAATCAAGCACAAGGAGGGCGGCAGGACAGAAAAGGACATTTCATTGAACTGGGGAAGTTCGTGGCAGTTTTCCCGGAGATGAGTCTTGGAGGATAAGTGGTATTTAGCTAGGTCCTCCCAGCGAGGGTCAAGTGTATTCCAGGCAAGAGGGGACAAGATGTACCAAAGCACAGAGTTCTGAAAGGACATTACATTTTTGAGAAAGGGTCAATAGTTGGGCATGCCTACAGCACGTGGAAAGAAATAAGGCCAGCAAAGGGAAGGGTCTTGTAACACTGACAGTTGTCACACTGAGTTATTTGGACTTCATCCTGTAGCAATGGGAAGCCATAAATGATTTTTAGTAGAGGCATGAAAAGATTAAACTTGGAGCTTAGAAAAATCATTCTGGCAGGAGACGATGAATCGAAGAGGGGTCAGGGATGATGTTGGAGGACCTGTTGGGACACTGTTACCGTATTTTATTGTTTACATGTTTGTGCATATGTATGCACTTTTTAGCATTATGGTTTCTTCCCCCTGAAATTGAGATGTATCTTACAATGAATTTTATGTCATAATTTAATTGGCAGCATTTATTTTTCTCTCTTATGGGTTCCCAAATACCAGTGTGTCTTATAACTGATGGCATCTCAAATTAGATGAAATACAGTGGTCCAAGCAAGAGGTGCTCAGGGTCCTACCCAGTTCCTTAGCAGTGGGATGGTAAAGTGGGAAAAGATTTGAGCGATATTTAGATTCTGGTATGTTATTGATTATTAAGTAAAAAAAAAAAGAGAGAGAGAGAGAAATGTGTAGAACACTATGTATAATATGCTGCAAGTTGTGGGGAAAAGGGTGTGTGTGTGTTTGTGTGTGTGTTGGGGCTAGAATACACACACATACATATTTCTAGAGATGCATAAAGTGTTTCTAGAAAGACATACAAGAAACTGATAACAATGCTTGCTTCCAAGGAGAGGCATTTGGTGGCTGAGGGAAAATAGTGGAAGAAAAATTTTTCATTGTGCTCTATTTTTACATGTTATATTTTGAACTATTATGCACTTAAAATATATAAAATGATAAAAAAATAAGAGGTATTTGGTAGGAATGATTGACAAATTTGTGGACGGATTGGTTATAGGATAAAAGAGAGAATTTTTTACGTGTCAGGTTTTCTTCTTTTAATGATTCTCTAACTTTAAAAAACAACTTTATTGAACTGTAACTTACACACCATAAATTCACCCATTTTAAGTGCACAATCTGATGACTTTTAACAAACTTACTGAGTTGTGTAACCATAACCACAATAGTTTTAGAGCATTTTCATCATCCCAGTAAGATCCCTCATGCCCATTTAGTTATTCCCCTCCTCACCCCAGCCACAGGCAACCACTAATCAATTTTCTGTTTTTATGATTTTATCTTTTTTGGACAACTCATATAAATGAAATCATGTAATATATGGTGCTTTGTGTCTGGCTTTTTTCATTTAGTATAATGTTTTTCAGGTTTATAAAAGTTATATATATCAGTATTTCATTCTTTTTTTAAGATTTTATTTATTTATTTGACAGAGAGAGACACAGAGAGAGAGGGAACACAAGCAGGGGGAGTGGGGGAGGGAGAAGCAGGCTCCTCGCCGAGCAGAGAGTCTGATGTGGGACTCGATCCCAGGATCCTGGGATCGTGACCTGAGCTGAAGGCAGACGCTTAACGACTGAGCCACCCAGGCATCCCTACTTTATTCTTTTTTATGGTTAGATAATATGCTATTGCATGGATATACAACATTCTGTGTATCCATTCAACAGTTAATGGACATTTCAGTTTTTCCTACTTTTTGGCTATTATTTGGCTATTATTATTGGCTGTTATAATGCTGTTATGAACATTCATGTTCAAGTTTTTGTGTGGAAATATTTTTTCATTTCTCTTCAGTATACACCTAGGAGTAGGAGTGCTATGTTGTATGGAAATTAATATTTAACTCTACAAGAAATGGTCAAACTGTTTCCCAAAGTGGCTGTATCACTGTACATCTTTATCAACAACATATGAAGGAGGGTTCCTGCTTCTCCATATCCTTACCAACACTTGTCATTGTCTATCTTTTTTTTTAAAGATTTTATTTATTTATTTGACACAGAGAGAGAGACAGCGAGAGAGGGAACACAAGCAAGGGGAGTGGGAGAGGGAGAAGCAGACTACCCGCGGAGCAGGGAGCCCAACGTGGGACTCGATCCCAGGACCCCGGGACCATGACCCGAGCCGAAGGCAGATGTTTAATGACTGAGCCACCCAGGCGCCCCCATTGTCTATCTTTTTGATGGACTTGATCCTAGTGGGGGTGAAGTGTTCCCTCATAATGGGTTTGGTGTGCATTTCTCTAATGACTCATGACGTTCAACACAATGTCATATGCTTATAAACCATTTATACATCTTCTTTTGTGAAATGTCTATGGAAATCTTTTTCCCATTTTAAAATTGGGTTGTCTTCTTCTTATTGAGTTGTGTCCTTAACTTTAATTTGACTAAGGAAAAATCTCCATCAGTAAGGAAACTCATTTCTCTTTCTATCTCTGAAAATCTCTTATTTATTTGTCTATTTTTAAAGATTTTATTTATTTGACAGAGAGAGACACAGTAAGAAAGGGAACACAAGTGGGGGAGTGGGAGAGGGAGAAGCAGGCTTCCCATGGAGCAGGGAGCCCGATGTCAGGCTTGATCCCAGGACCCTGGGACCATGACCTGAGCTGAAGGCAGACGCTTAATGACTGAGCCACCCAGGCGCCCCTGAAAATCTTTTAAATTCTTATATCTTTTAGAGGGACCCTTCAAAAGTCTGTCCTATTTATTTTTAGAGTATTTCCATGAGAACACAGAGATCAATAATGAAAATCGATTATAACTTTCTTTCCTTACTAAAGACTAACCAATATAAATATATATCAGTATTTCATTCTTACAATATAAATCCTTGCATCAAATCTATTTTTGTAGCACTTTTAAAGCTCATAACTATCTTCCTAATCACATTCATAGACTGAAAAATTCAATCTAGTGAAACTATGTCTTACTTTATAATGCTCTGCAGGACACTTACTGTCTGAAATTAGAAAATAGCTCTAGAGATTTGATAAATGATCACAGAAGTAGCAACTTTTAATAAAGTAAATACAGAGACTGTGTCAATATTATGTGTCAATTTTGTATCTTCAGTTTTATCTGACCTAAATTCCAATCCTTTTAGTAAAATATATTTTAATGTTTTGGGATAAAATAAGCACAGAAAAATGGCTTTTGAATTTTAATTCTCCCTGGTGAATAATTTTATTTTATTTTTCCTTCTAAAGTAATCATGCATCACACTGCAAAGTAGCTATCCGTAATATTCTTCAAAACACACACACACACACACACACACACGACTTCTAGATTCTAAATGGTCACAGTCCAAATTAAGCTACAGAAACTAAGAGGAGAGGCCTAGAAGGAGGAAGGAGATATACTATCTCAGGGTTCAACAGAATATTTCTCTCTGCCTACACCAACGTTGAGAACGATTTTGAATATAAGTGACCTGGGCTGCCAGACCAGGTGGAGGAAGGGAACAACAAGGCCCTGTTTTTGATTTTATCATGAACTGTTGGTGGCACATACCTTAAATACTGTTAGAAGGGTCAGTGGGCTCCCTGCAGCTGGCCACTTGTGGTCATACTTCAGTCCTCAAACACATTTGGTTGGGCCCACAGTGTGCAGTTTGCCCATTTGGTCTTTGAACCAACACTTAAAATGCACAAGATTTTGGGGCGCCTGAGTGGCTCAGTCCGTTAACCGCCTGCCTTCGGCTCAGGTCATGGTCCCAGGGTCCTGCGATCGAGCCCCGCGTCGGGCTCCCTGCTCGGCGGGAAGCCTGTTTCTCCCTCTCCCACTCCCCCTGCTTGTGTTCCCTCCCTCGCTGTGTCTCTCTCTGTCAAATAAATAAATAAAATGCACAAGATTTAAAATAAAAATCCAATAGAAGTGGGAGGATGTGGTAATGCTGGGTTCATGTTTTCATATGGTAACAGTTAAGTGGATCTGGGTGATGGATACTTCTTTTGGCCAGGACATTTGTTCTCACTTTGGCTAAAGACAGCTTGTACTTTCTGTTATTTCACTGCCTTTCAGAGTATCAATTTTAATTAATGAAAAATTATATGGGATGCTAAAACCGCGATTTCCCTACCTGGACTGCTTGCTCATTTCACTACCTGTATGATCCTTATAAGGCATTTGAGTTTATAACTCAGATTGAGTTTCTATGGCTGCTTACCCAAACTCGGTTGCTTTAAAACAACCGAAATGTATTCACAATTCTGGGGGTAGGAAGTCCAAAATCAAAATGCTGGCAGGAGCTCTGCTCCTCATAGAGGCTCTAGAGGAGAATCCATTCCTTACTTCTTCTGGCTTTTGGTGGCTCCAGGAGTTCCTTGGCTTGTGACTCCACTTCTGCCTCCATCTTTATATGGTGTTGTCCTCTTATCCCCCGTGTCTCTCCTCTGTGTTTCTTTCTTTCTTTTTTATAAGATTCATTTATTTGAGAGAGAGAGAGGGTGAGGATGGGGGAGGGCCAGAAGGAGAGAATCTTCAAGCAGACTCTGTGCTGAGCACGGAGCCCAACCCGGGGCTCAATCGCATGACCCCGAGATCAAGACCTGTGCCAAAACCAAGAGCCGGAGGCTTAACTGACTAAGCCACCCGGGAACCCCATCTTCTGTGTTTCTTATAAGGATACTTGCCATTGGGTTTAGGGCCCACTTGGATAATCCAGAGTGATCTCATCTCCAGATCCTTAACTTTTTCCAAATAAGGTCACTTTCCCAGGTTCTGGGGATTAGGACATGGACGTATCTTTTTAGGAACCACCGTTTAGCCCACTACAGTAAGCACATCGGAGAATCCGGAAGGACATTCGAGTAGAATGGGGTGTGGAGGCTGGTGCCATCTATCGGGTTAAAGAAATGGAACGAGGGCAAGATCGCAGAGAGTGGTTCTGCCTCAACTATTAATGTACCAAGGGAGTCCACGAGCCTTCAGCTCTGGGGTCCCCACACTTTAGCTAGTGGAATCGGGCAGACTTAGTTTCTGTGATCCATCAGTTTCACTTTGGCTTAAGTGCTTGCTTGATCTTAGCCATGATTACCTTAAGTGGGTATACAGTCTACTATCTGTTGACTGCTTTCAGTTGCCCCAAACCACAAGAACCATTGAAAAAAAATGCAAAAAATATGAACATTTTAATTAACATAGGACTAAGACTCTCCTCTCTTAAAGGGGAGATGAGATGTGAAAGTAGGTCACATATAAAAATAGGTACTCATGGAACTAGGACTACCCACTGTGGGCAGACAACCCGGCTGGGTCTCATGAGTATCTTCAAGAAGTTATTCCTCTCAGAAAGCTCTTAGTTGTTTAATTTCATGCAAACATAGACCATTAGGGCAGAAAGGACCTTGGGGATAGTCCAAGCTAGGCTAGAGCTAGATCTGAGGCTTCAGTTGAGACAGTCAGAAATGTGGGGGAAACTGATATAGATCGAATACCAGGAGTACAAACAACACATAATCCATTTAGAATCTAGAAATTTTGCTAGTCCCTGTTTGCAGGTTTCTTTCTGTATATGTGCTCTTTTCCTTCTAGAGAAGACCTGTGTGTGTGTGTGTGTGTGTGTGTGTGTGTGTGTGTGTGTTGAAGAGGAGCACCCAGAAAACCATACCCAATCCCCCAAATATACCCAATCCCCCAAATATCCAAACCTTAATCAGGCAATTACATCGGTATCCCCAGAGACACATAGCTGGAAAAGTTTATTGTTCCCCTGCCGAGAGGTGGCGGGGATTTTCTTTGCTGGAGCATGGTAACCAGGGCAGCAAGAAGCCCAACCAGGAGGCTGGTCAGAGGCTAACCCAAAGAGGTTTGCTTAATTCTGGGCTACTCCTGGGGGTTGGGTGGGAGGTGGCTGGCAAGAAGTGGCTGACATTCTTGCGTGCTGACATCAAGCTGCAAAGCTGCTGCCCTCTGGTGAGTCAACAGCAAAAGGCCCCTATCTTTCGAGAGCAGCGGCCCAATCAGAGAATGTGGTGCCACGCCTCAGAAATCTTCAGCTTTCAGCAGACTTCAGAATCTTTGTAACTTTCAGCAGACTTGAGAGAGTTCCTTCCGGAGAAAGAATGCAGAAATGTTTAAACTTATAAAAAGCTTAGAATCTGCAGTAATAACAACAATAAGACAAAGTCCACATTTGCTTTTAAAGCAATTTATGGCTATAGACAGCCAACACCCTGAATTTTACTCATTTAATAAATATTTAAACTTTCACTCATATGCCGAGGCAAGAGGGCATACTGAAGGACTCCCCGGGGCACTGGAGTTTTCTGGATATTGAAATTAAGGTGCTCCGGAATGACACTGGTATTGTGGGATAATGTTGAGTTCCAACAGCCATTGGTGGAGCTGAGCCACCATATCCACAGATTGTTAGCTGCTATAATGATACTTGTATGTATAAGTATACACATATGTAAATTCTACAGTGAAAACGAAAATTAAGGGTAGACTTCTCACCTTATTAATGTAAGCTGTGTTCCTGTTCAGTAATTTCTCTCAATTTCACTAGGTTGAGCAGGAACCAGCGGGGAGATATCACGCATGAAGCAAGAGGGACTTTTTGCTAAGTACAGCATAAACCTGCTTGTCACATAAGAGCAGAGTCCCTTCTAGAGCATTGCCACCATATGGCATTGCCATATCGTAGAGTCCATAAAGGGGACTGACACTGTAAAAGATTAACTTGGTTTGACTTGGCAAGGTCAGGCATCTTGATGGCAGGCTATAAAATAGTTAGAGGAGGAAAGAGAATCTGCAGTTGGAGGCCATCTGAGATTTTGGTGCTGGTTTTCCTTATAGTCCTGGCATCTCATTTGGAGTGTCAGAAGCAAAAAGGTTCACCTGGCCAAGGGAGGGTGCTCTCTACATGGCTTTGGGTAGGAGAGAGTCTCAGAAATAATGGCTGTGGTACTACCTGCCACTAGGAAAAGAGAATTGGTCCCGACATGAAGAAGAGCACGCAACCAGCGCCAAAACCGATTCCTATAGGGCTGGAGATCTCTTGTCATTTTACCCCTCTTTTTTTTTTTTAAGATTTTAAAAGCTTATTTATTTGAGAGAGAGCACAAGCAGCGGGGAGGGGCAGAGGCAGAGGGAGAAGCAGACTCCCCGCCGAGCAGGGAGCCCGATGGGGGGCGATCCCAGGACCCTGGGATCATGACCTGAGCCGAAGGCAGATGCTTAACGACTGAGCCACCCAGGCACCCCTCACTTTAACCCTCTTACACGCTAGATCCGAGGAATTGAAAGGAGGCCAGATTATACATATCTGTTCATTTCCTCCTTCGTTTTCTTCTTTATTCATTTATTTGTTTCTGTATTTAGCAAAAATGTTTTTGCATATCTTAGGTGCCAAGGCATTGAGCGTACACAGTTCTTGTTCAGAAGAGGAAACAAACAAAAAAAAAGATAATTGCAATGCAGTATGATTAATGCTCTAATTACAGCAACATGTATTGAACTCTTATTAAATATTAGGAACTTTGCTAGGAGCTATAAATGAATCCCTGTAATACCAAGATAGGGGTTTGGTTATCACTCCCTTTTGTAGAAACAGGTTTGGAGAGATTAAGTCTTACAGCTTGGAAGCAGTGAACAAAAAAAAAGTTTAAACCTAGACATTTTGACTAGAAGTTTGGGTCCTTAACCACTCACTTCCAAATTTGGGAAAGATGACTAAAACTACAACACCTACAATGACTCTTGAAAGCCAAGTCACTCTTTAAAGGATGGTGTGTGTGTGTGTGTGTATGTGTGTGTGTGTGTGTGTGTGTGCTGGCTGGGGCATTGTGGGCTGGTGGTGATTTGTAGGCAAAAACTATCACTCGTGCAAGGGCCTTGAGACGTGTGTTGTCAGGGGAAATGAAAGTGATTAAACAGTGTTGGAGGTTTTCGTGGCTGATCTGGTTTTCTATTAGGGCATAACGAAGCACTCCAAAACTCAGTGGCGTCGATAATCACGGCCATGTCTTTAATTCACAAATCTGCGATTTGGGCAGGGCTTGGTGAGAACAGCTCCTTTCTATTCCACGCAGTGACTGCTGGAGATGCTTGAAATATGGCTGGCGGCTGGGGCTCCAGCTGCTGGTAGCTGACCTTCTTAATGGCAGCTTAGGCCTCCAGAGGGGCACGCTCTAGAAGAGATTGCCAGACAGAAGCTTCATTTCTTTTTATGAGCTAGCCTCGGAAATCACATAGCTTGACTTGTGCCAGACTCAATTAGTTGAGGCAATCCACAGGTGCTGCCCCCGTTCAAAGGGAGATGACATAGATTCCACCTCTTGATGGAGAAGTGGTGAGGTTCTGGAAAAGCATGTAGGACCAGAAATACCATTTCAGCAATTTTGGGGGAAATAAGGTGAGATACACGCAGCAGAGTGTAGTCATTAAAAAACAAAAAACAAAAAACAAAAAACAAAAACAAACAAACAGATTTGGAGTATGATGGACTTTGATTTCAACTATGGGCTCCTGCTTCACAGCTGGGTTACTTTGGCCAAGTTGCTTAACTTTTCTTTCTTTTTTTTTTTTTAAGATTTATTGAATTTATTTATTTGAGAGAGAGTGCATGTGCATGCACCAGTGGGGGAGGGGCAGAGGGAGAGGGAGAGAATCTCAAGCAGACTCCATGCTGAGCATGGAGTCAAACCCCCAGGTCCATCTCATGATCCTGAGATCATGATCTGAGCCAAAATCAAGAGTCAGACACTTAACCCACGGAGCCACCCAGGCACTCCTTAACTTTTTTGAGTCTCAGTTTCCTTATCTGTAACATGAGCATGCTGGTAATGATCACGTGGAGTTGTGATTGATTAAAGAATATATGTAAATTCTTTGGCATTGGGTTCTGGCATAAAGTGGGTCCTTCAGATACAAAACCTGTGGTTACCAATGAGCTAGTAGCAAGATACATAACTGGAGAGGAGGAAGGGGCCACGGTGGGGAGGGCTATTGTAGCGAATAGTAAGTTGGTAAAATAACAATAGCCATGATAGCCAAAAGTCACTGAAAACTAGGAAGTGCTAAACTCTTTGAAAGGGGTATCTCATTGATCTTAACAACAAACCTATCAAGAATGACGGTTGTTACCCTATTTTACAGATGATGAAACTGAGGATCAAAGAGGTTAAGAAACTTTCCCAGATTGGTAAATAGCAATGACAGGATATGAACCAAGGGAATTGTCTTATCAGAACCTGTATGCTAGGACAGTTTGGATTTTAACCTGAAGGCTATTGGAAGCCACTAAAGAAGTTTTTAAATTGGGCGGTCTTAAACCTGTTCTTTCGAAAGCAGTATGGCATATGGATCAGGGGCTCTAATCCAGGTGAGAAATATTGAGATATCTGATGATGTATTGCAGACACAGGTAGTGTGGGAAAGGTGGAGGAGGGCCAAAGAAGCAAGTGGCAATCGTCCTTGGTTCCTGATTGGATGTGGAGAGGAAGGGCGGGAGCTTCTACAGCCTTTAGTCAGCTCTGGTGCAGGCACTGGCATGCGCGCTATTACTCAGGGCTCCAAGTGGAGAAAGAAAACAACCCCAGGGTGTCTTCTAACTTAACGCATATTTCCTAAGCCCTTGCACTCTCAGTCTAGACTAAAAACAAACAAAACAGACTCCTCTTGAAGCTCTCAGATCTCTTACCTTGCTATTGTAGCTTTCAAATTCCGGGCTGCCCTTCCTTTCCCACACCCCAAGCCCTCGTACTGGGGATGACAATGATCATTTGTGTGTGCTCGGCGATTGTTCCTTCCACATCAGGGGCCTTGGGAGGATGATCTAAGGCTGCTTTCTGCTGTCCTTGCTTCCTCCACCCAGCACTGGAACTACACATACAGTTTGTTGGTTCTTGTAAAGGATGACCGACGGGGGCTCAGATAGGGTCTTCAGGCAGCCTGGGGAGGGAGGGTCTCTGTCTGAGGTCCTTATGGACTATGTCATTTAGTTTCATGGTAAAGTTCCTTGGGGGGAGGGGCAGTATGTGCTTTAAAGGACAGAGAAAGAATGAGATGTCATGAGATACAGCATTCCATATCTCTGATTAGGCACTTGAATCTATTGCCGGGTCAAGGTCAGAGGCACCAACTGGCCCTTGATAGGAAAGTTAACTAAAACAAGCAAAACTAAACCAACAGACAACCCCCCAAACCTAGTTTTTCTGACTATGAAAATATTTATCTTTTCAAATTATTTTGTCTAAACTGGAATAATTTCTGAGATTAAAAAAAAATGGCCGTGACCTTGTCTGATGGATGTATTTACTGTTATTTACTTGTTTGTGCTTTCTATCTCTTTCCTTCTGTTTTCTTTAGAAAAGGGTTAATTTTTGAAAAATAACTTTATTAAAAAAAGAAAAATAACTTTATTCTGATACTATATTTTGAGTAAATTTCTGCCTCTCCCAATGGACTGTGGAGGTTGACATTTGATCAAACAGCTTTTGTCCACTGACTGTTGCCTTTAGATATAGTGGGTGCTCCATTTAACTCAGTGTTTCAGACAATAAATCACTTGAGAAGAGGGTATCACTCTAGTTGTTTGAACTCTGTGCGCATTGCATGGTCATTCAGTAGACAGTCATTAACTTCACCTTTTGCTGTCAGTCTCTGAAGTTATAAGCTGGTTAAGTTATGCCAATGCATAAGGTCACTGGATGCTCACGTAGTTTGGTCACAGTGCCGTGTTAGGATCTTAGGTCTAGCTCCCTTTAATAAACAGGGAGGCTTACACTTGGCTTTGTTTACTGACTTACTCCTTTAGAGAAATTATCCACTATACTTTGATTACAATTCAAGTTTTTCATTGATAAGTAACAAAAAAGTTATTTTATAATTTAGAAATTTCCCCTAAAATGGGAATTTCCAGTGAAACTCCTTAAATTGGTGGATGGTAGTGAGTGAATAATGGATGAGGTCATACTTTCTTGTTATGAGCTGCTACAAACACTGTGGAGTGGCAACAAGTTAGGATATAAAAGTTAGAGAAGGGTCTGGTTTCTTTTTAGAGGTATTTTTGCTTGTTCAAAAAGCTCCCAAACCATTAAACATCAGACCCTCCCCCCCCCACAAAAGGCATAGTTTGATAATCTAGGCTACATTTTCATTAATTAAACCTTGCTTTAGGGGATGAATATTTTTTTTTTCCCCAGAAGGAAACTTTTTGTTTGGGACAGCTTCAGCAATTTAGCCACATTTTCCAGCATATAGAGCAAATAAGAGGCAATCATTTGTCAGTCATAAAGATAAGCCAAGGGGTGGAAATATTTTCTGTAGGTCACGTCACCTGACAGAAACTTTGGACTGATCCTTTCCTGGTTCAAGAGTTCAGCCATAAGACCTACTTTCCCTATCAGCTGGGCTCAAGCTGATAAAGTTCCGAAGCAAGCAAAGGTTCTTTATGAGCTTTTATTTAATTGTCTTGTGACAAAAGGGTTGAGGGGCATTGTCTGTATCCAGTTACTTCTGGTTGATACGTTCTTTTTTTGAATAAGTCACCATCTCCCATGATTGGACAGGGTAAATGGAGTTTGATTAAACACTTTGCATCAAATTTCTAGGCCTAGTACAGAGCCTTCATCCCCAGGAGTACTTATTGAAGGAATAATTGTGAACTTAGCCTTAGATTGGTGATTGGCTCGGGATAACCATGACTCAAGAGAAAACTAATCACGTTAGAGCAAGTATTGTATTGTAAGCTCATCAAGTGCATTAGATGCAGGTGATAGAGATGAGAATGAGCTTGAGATAGAAATTTCCCTGAAATTGCATATGAGATATTTTCTGCTATGAGAATGAACTGAGTCTATCTTCTTCCCAGGAATTTGTCCCCAGAAGAGTTCATTCAGAGGTGTTACTCAAAAAGTGGTGTGTTAGGCCTACATCCATGGAGAGCTTCAGTGGATTCCAGCTTCTCTACTCCTTTGAAAGGAAACCAGTGCTGGATTTTCCATACCTGATCTCACTCACTTTCCCTTCTAGTCCCATCTTCCCTTCTGATTGGTCTGTGAACACCCAATAGCAGGACATTTTCTGCAGCTTCCATCCCAACTTCTGTTCTAGTCCTGACTCCACCACAAAGTCACTGTTGACCTTGAAGAGTCAAATAGCCTCCCTGAGCTTCTCCCCCTTCAGCTGTAAACTAAATAGTTGAATGAGATGATGGCCAGGGTGCTTTATGAATTCCACAATTCTCTTATTTTGTGAATAGACCCTAGTTAGAATAGCTTGAAGCTGATACTTGATGCATTGTTTATTATTTTCTCTACTAAGATGCACATATTAATCAATTATTTTTCTTTAAATGTTGGGCTAATTATGTGATATCAGGTAACTAAACACCTTAACACCTTAGATTCATTAGTATGGCTGTTCATTGGGTGCCTGATACTAACCAAGTAAATTCTTGTCCATGGCTGCGAATCTGAAAATCTCTTCTGGTACTATCCCTTAGGTGAGTGGAGGTTGAAAACCACGAAGTTTCAATCTCTAATATGGCTGTGGTTCTAACAGATTTTCAGGCATCTTGGACTACATGGTGTACACAGACGAAGATATACTATTTGATATTTTCTTCTTCTAAGTGGTACAGTTATCTGCATGTGATAATATTAGTGTTATGGCTCATATCATTTCTTAAGAGCTTACTATATGCTGGACCCTGTTGTTAAACATCTGTTTAATCATCTCAGAATGTGGTAGTTAGTTATTATAATTATTTTTGTTTTAAAATTATCGTATATAAGTGAATTCAATATATATGCATGGAATTAGAAAACACCCTACATAATAAACACCTCTCAGTTTAAGAAATTCAACTTTTTCAGTCCTTAGATGTCTTTGTGTGTCCTCTCCAGTCACACACCCCCACCTCTAGAAGTAGCCACTATCCTAAATTTTGTGTAAATCATTACCTATTTTCTTTTAGTTTTGCCATCTCTGTATGTATCTCTAGATAATACATGGTTTAGTTATACTTGTATTTGAACTTGATGCAAATGGAATCTTATAGTATGAATTCTTCTAGAACTTACTGGTTTCCCAATATTTTATTTTGAGATTTATCATTGTTGACATGTTTAGCTGTAATTTATGTAGTTTATATGTAGTTTATGTAGTTTATACATTACATAGTTTATAATATTCCATTGCATGACTTTGCTATAATTTATTCTACCATTGGTAGATGTTTGGGTTGTTTCCATTTTACTTATTTTTGCTGTTATGAATAATGTGGCCTTGGGTATTTTTATACTATACAATGATAGATTTTTTTTTAAAGATTTTATTTATTTGAGAGAGAGAGAATGAGAGACAGAGAACACGAGAGGGAAGAGGGTCAGAGAGAGAAACAGACTCCCCGCTGAGCAGGGAGCCCGACGTGGGACTCGATCCCAGGACTCCAGGATCATGACCTGAGCCGAAGGCAGTCGCTTAACCAACTGAGCCACCCAGGCGCCCAATGATAGATATTTTTAAGGGAAAACAAAATAAAATTTCTCTGTTGCGTGAGTCACATCTCTGTTGGTTGCAAATGACTAAACCCATCTTGAACTAGTTTAGGTAAAACGAGAAATGCTGAACAATCAAACTATGGGAACTATAGGGGTACAGATGGACTTCCTGAAAAGCTGAAATAAGGGGTCAAAAACTCCCTCCAGGATCTCCCTCCAGTTCTTGCTTCTGCTTCCCTCTCTGCGTTGACTTTCTTCTCTTTCACTGTAGATTGGCTTCTTCTAGGTGGCAAGAAACATTGCTGTCAATATTTCCTGAGTTCTACATCAGAAAGATCTCATACAGGCCTTGGGACCTAATGTAGCATCAAATATGCAAATGAATAACTTCTGACCCGGACTATTCTCACCTCCACCCCCACCATCATAACCACTTCTGTCACAACTTATTCTCTGAAACTTCCCTTTTAAGTCTTAAACTCTTCGAACTTCTTCTTTTATCGTCACCCATTACCCTTCCTCTTACTATTAGATCAAATTAGCCTAAATGCATCAAATGGCCCAATTCTTCCTGTCCCTCAAGTAGATCCCTACCTGGATCACTGTGTTAGTTCAGGTCTTCTGAGAAGCAGATGCCATGATGAGAACAGACACGCGAGAGATTTGTTGAGGAAGACCTTGTGGGAGAAAAATGGGGAGGGCGCTGGAGGAGGCTGGGAGAGCTGTCAGACCACTATGCAGGACTGATCCCTGTGAAGGAGAGAGGGAAAGAAGGCAAGGAAGAAATGCCTTAATATTTCAATTCTGGGGTCGCCTGGGTGGCTCAGTCGGTAATGCATCTGACTCTTGATTTCAGCTCAGATCATGATCTCAGGGTCGTGCTGAACAGGGACTCTGATTGAGATTCTCTTTCTCCCTCTCTTTGTCGCCCCCCCGCCGCCCCGCCGGCCCCACTCTCTCTTTCTCTAAAATAAACAAATAATATCTTTAAAAAAATTTTTTCCCTCAGATTTCAATTCTGAAGAAGTTTTGGCAAGGCTCATTTGGAGTCCTCAAACTGATGCTGCCCGTTAGAGGAGTCCTGCATCTTTCAGGAATGGGCCTGCCTTAAGTGGCCACTTGCTATGCTTAGTCATGGCTGGGAGCCGCCACAAAAAACATGGACTCAGAGCAACTGTGGTGATGGATTTCAGAGGGCAGCAACTGGGACCATTGGTCTATTCTGCTTCCCACAGTGGCCACCATAATTACTATCCCAGCAATCTTTTTTGGTACATTCATGGGATAACGGTCTTCTTTTTCATGCCTTCAAATGCCAGATCATTGAAAGGGCTGATTATTCAAATTCATGTGGCATCTCCGACTGCATACTTTCTGTTCATCACATTTTATTTTATTTTAAAATGCTTTTACTAATTAACTCAATTCACCCTTACTATCCTAGTTGTTTCTTTTGTCTTCTTCCTATAAATATTATTATTGTAATGTATGTGTGATGGCTTGGATCCTGATTCTCCAGTCCTCACTGAACAACCCATAGTAATGACCAATTCCTAACTGCAGAAATGTATTAGACAAAGAAAATGTTATTGCTAAAACCAGGGTGTGGACCCCAAATGCTTCTGTGATTTTTCTCAAAGGATCAAATGGACAACTCATCTGAGTCACAAGGACTCCTTTTTCTTGGTGGGTTGATGTTGGACTGGAAGAAGATTTACATCATGTTGTTTATGACTCCTTTAGAGTGGTTCCTGCTTTTTCTTTTAAGTGGGAGGGAGAGTGGGGAAGACATCCCTTGGAGTGACCATACACTATACAAATGGAAAGGGAGCATGAATAATACTGCCATGACAACATAGTCATAACCAGGATGGTCCCGGGAAAAGTGCACGATATGCTCACTCTAGGCTCTCTCCTCCCAAGAGCAAGGAGGGCTTGTCCCTCTTATCTCACCAAACACTTGGAAAGAAAGAGAGCTGTGAAATACTTTAAAAAGAGATGTCTGAAAAGAGAGGGATGCAGAAAGATATAACTTTTAGTCTATTTCCTTCTCAAAACTTGACACCCCTTAGGACTCAAGGTTCACTTTGGTGTCTTTATTCCCGAGTTCTTCCACGCTGGGGTGAAGATGGGGGTGAGGATAACAAAGGATAGGTAAGGGCTGTTCTCCCTTCAAGGCTCCTCCAGAATTATTTCTAGATGATTATCAGCTTGGATCAAATGTACCTGGGGATTCTCAGTGGTTTTTCAGGGTAAATAGGAAACGTCTTCTTAGAGGGCATATTTTTTCCAACAATTTGAGGGGAAATTTCTTCTATGCTAAATCAAACCCAGATATGTGATTATTAGAATGCAAAATTCACCTGGATTTTATTTTATTTTATTTTAAAAGATTTTATTTATTTATTCATGAGAGACCGAGACAGAGAGAGGCAGAGGCAGAGGGAGAAGCAGGTTCCCTGCAGAGTAGGGAACCCGATGTAGGACTCGATCCCAGGACCCTGGGATCATGACCTGAGCTGAAGGCAGAGGTTTAACTGACTGAGCCACCCAGGTGCCCTCATCTGGATTTTAAAAACATAATGTGTGACTTCAAAGATATATTGTCCTTGGGGGCCATTTTATACTCCTGGTCTGATCCCCTTCTAAATGTTATTATTCACTGTTCAAAACTATTAGTTATATGTTGTTGGAAAAGTTTGAAAAGAACTACCCGAGAAATTAGGGTGTGTCATCAACATTCTCTTAGCTCAATTTTGTTTCCAAAATTGGTTAGAATGACATTGGACATTACCAGCTTTTTACTGTTGTGACAACTGTCTGAGGATATCATTGTAATTGATAATTCAGACTGGATTACCCAATGTGTAATAAGACTCAAGGCAACCAGAACTCCCCCTGATAAATGGAGATGAGCTTTAAGTAGGTGTGGAGATGAGCCAGGGTTTTATCCTTCAACCGTATTTATTGAGTGCCGCCCATGTGTCGAGAGCTGTTTTGGAAACTGTGATAAAGCAGTGAACAAGACAGATAAAGGCTTTCTTCTCCTGAAGTATAGCAGGCCTGACAGAAAATGAATATTGACAAAAACTAATAAATAAGGAAACAAAGCATTCCAATCGTGCTTCAACTGCTGAGGAGAACACAAAGCAGGAAAGTAGTTACAACCTGTTTGGTGTGGGAGACATTGATGGCTTCTGTGAGGAAGTGACATTTGACCTTAGAACTAAATAGGGAGAAGGAGGCAGTCAGATGAAAATGAGGGAAGACTCTTTCAGGAAGTAGCAATGGCAAGTGCAAAGAACCTGAGACAGCCTGGCCCTTTTGAGGAACAGAGAGAAAGCCAGTGTGTGGGCCACAGTGGAGGAGGGGTAGATTGGTTGGAGAGCCATAAGCCATATGGGGCTCTATAGGTCATGAAAAGGAGTTTGGCTAATATTCTAACTATAATCAGAAGTTACTAGAGGGTCTTAAGCTGGGGAATGTCCAGATTTAACCAAATAGTAAAACCATTTCTTCCTGAATAACATGGCTAAAAAGGAAATGATGGCTATGGATATGCATGGAGATTAAGCAAAACATGGAAGAAGGGCCTCAGTGAAACTTGACCTCACTTAAACATGAGAAGACAAAATGGTGGCTGTCAGTGTTAAAAGGATTTAAGGATCATGGTATCTATCTGTCTATCTATCTATCTATCTATCTATCTATCTATCTATCTATCATCTATCTATTTATTTAAGATTTTATTTATTTATTTGACAGAGAGAGACACAGCAAGAGAGGGAACACAAGCAGGGGGAGTGGGAGAGGGAGAAGCAGGCTTCCCGCTGAGCAGGGAGCCCGATGTGGGGCTCGATCCCAGGACCCTGGGATCATGACCTGAGCCGAAGGCAGACGCTTAACCACTGAGCCACCCAGGCGTCCCTAGGATCATGACTTTTAATAATGAATGAAAGTTTCAATTTTTTATGAAGAAAAATGCTTTGTCTGTTATATATTCAGAAGGAATTCCCATTCAAAACAATTGAAAAAAGGGGCACCTGGGTATCTCAGTTGGTTAAGTGTCTGCCTTCAGCCCAGGTCATAATCTCCAGGTTCTGGGATCGAGTCTGCATCAGGCTTCCTGCCTAGCAGGGTGTCCGCTTCTCTCTTTCTCTCTCCCTCTGCCCCTCTCCACCACTTGTTCTTACAACAATAAGCCTTTTAAGACACATATAGGAAATTCGTATATCTAGAACTTGATTTTTACAAAGCTCTGACTTCATTTTATATAATATGCTATGAAGTTTTGTTTATAATTTAGCCTACTTGAGTCAAAAAACACAAGAAGTTTAAGAAATACAAATAACATTTAAATTGACCCTTTAAGTAGTTTTAAAGTCATGTATAAGCACAGTGTTTTTTGGATATGACAACCCCTCCACCCCAGGACATTGAAATGACGGGGGGACCTCAACCTGGAATGAAAACGGCACGATCATGTTTCCAAGGAAAGTGCAGTGAGATAGGAAAAACAAAAACAAAAATCACCAACTCATTTGGAAGCTGATGAAAGGCAGAGAAGAGTTTGTACATCTCAGCCCGATTTGCCTTGGCATGTGAATCATTTAACAGGAAAAAACACGGGACTGACTCAGCTTGAGCAGGCTCTTGTTGTCTCTGCTGAGGTCCTCATTTGGTGTGGCCCCCGCCACTCTCCTCAGACCTTGCTTCCCTCCTCTTTTCTCACTGTAGGGAAACAGGAAGTCATGTTTATTAATAAGACTGACTGGGATCACACCCAAGGCAATGTCAAATCTTTACCTCTTCCGGGCTTGGGAAGAGGTGCAACAATCAAGGACAAGGTTTTGGTTAGAGTGAGAAGCAAGGCCAGAACTCTGAAAAATCAACCCACAACTGTCTTGACACAGGCCCCTAGAGTGACCTAGAGCATATCTGCCTGCATGAGATCTCATCAATTCCCACTGAACCCTCTGGTGAGGCTTTATCCCTTCTAAGAGTGAGGCAACTGGACCCTCAACAGGAAAAGGAGCTCGCCCAAGATTACAGGGTGAGCGGCACTGGGATCCAGACCTTCTGACCCCTAACTAGGGCTGTGCCATTTGTCATGCCTCCTTGGCAGATGGTTCTAACACAGGGGAGCATTACCCAGGGTGGGGTCTCCTAGATGCCTTGTTATAAGCCTTTATCCCCCTTTGTCTTTCAGTTGTATCTTGTAGCCACCTACAGTTAGCTCCTGTAATGGGATCCTCCCTTGTGTGACATAAATTGAGCTGCATTAAACTTGAAAATAGGGAGAGAGAGAAAAAGAGAGACAGAGAAAGAGAGAGAGAGACTCATGTTTCTCACTCCACCCTATTTCACTTCCTCTCAACAGGGAGAAAGTACCTAAAGAAGACTATTACTATGAGGGGCATAATGAGCTAAATGGGTGTTACCCAGTTTGAAAAATCTTAGCGATGTCAATAAGCCACTTGAGACAACAAGGCACCTGTTGTTCTGTCCTCATTCCTTATCGGTCCTTGGCTTTGGGAAGAGGAACTTTCTGGAAGGAGAAGGACCTTTGTGGAGTCAAAAGGAGGGGAAGGTTTATGAACTCTAGGCTCTGAAACAAAGCAGTGACAAGTTGTTCCATGGGCTGACAGTTTTCTTTTTACCTTTCCTTTCTAACAACTATTCATCTCATTGTCAGAGACTTCCGGTAAAAGTCACAGTAATAATCAAATGTAATCCCCTAAGTACACTTACCACCAGTTAGCTCCAGCCATGCCAAAAATTCTCATTGTAATTCCAACTCAAGTGTTGTGTGTGATCAATCCAACAGGTCAGCAAAGAAGTGAACCTACGGAGGAAATTCATGTGATCGCCGTGGCTTGGGTTTGCTTAGCATATGCAGATCTTGTTCATTTTCATAACAGTAACTGCTTAGTACAGGGTTGTTTAAATGGATTGGGAAATCTCATGAAATCTATTAAACTAAACAGTTCCTGTTTATGGGCAGGCACCTGAGTAACTTGCCATTTTCCAGAGGCAATCAGAAACTTGCTTTGAGAAAGCATGGGCGTTGGAGTTTGGCTGCTGGGGTGTGGATCCTCATGCTACCATTGTTTTGTTCTCTGACAATGGGAAAGTTACATAACATTTTTGTGCCTCAGCTTCCTCATTAAATATGGGTATAACTATTGTGCCTACCTCCGAGGATTATCTGTGAGGCCCAAATATAATAGTATATCGTGTACCCTGCCGGGCATCTAGTAACTGTCTGTTGAAATGACAATGCAGATAATGTAGATGTGTCTTAACATATATTTGTAATTTCACTTATTTAAGCCACGTATTCTAGTTCAGTGGAGTTTGCCAAACACAGTGAAATCCTTGAGATCTCAAGACCGTGACTTCATTGCTCTCATTTTCATGCTACTTCTTCAGGCAAATCTGTTGACCGACTGGAGACTTTTTAGCAACGTATATTATGCTGACTTCACCTTCATGTGCCCTCAGGGCTAGCAGCCATCAAATCAGGGAGCAAAGAAGTGTGTTGATGGGAAATAAATGAGGAAGAACAAGAACAAAAAAGTGGCCTGAGCTCACTCAATGACAATATTTATTGTATGGAACAATGATCATGCTTCAGACGTGTTTGTTCTCTGTTATTCTGTAAATATGGAAGAAATGTCATTGCTCAATAGCTGTCTCGATCACTTACCTGATAGACTTGTGAGGTAGAGCCATCTCTGGGTGCCTTCAAAATACAGTGACATTTTTGCTTTGAAGCTTTTATGAGGAGCGCCAGATTTGGGTCAGTCATGAGTGAAAAACAGCACCACCTATAGGCTAGTTGTGTATAATAAAATACCTCATCATGTTCTTGGCACCATTTATGGAGAATTTTCCATGGGCTTGAGATTTAGTGGAGAAGTTAGAATGACAACCAACACCCCAATCCTAGTAGACTGCAAATCTCTGCGAGGCAGCATGGAACTTTAGCATGAGCTCGAGCTTCGGGCTGGGTCAGACTTCCGTCTTGGTTTTAAAGTCAGTAGCTGTGTGACCTTGGCACTCCTGTTGAACTTCTCTGAGGAAATTACCTCAGAAATATGGGTGATAAAACCTTCCACCTAGGTTGTTGTGAGGACTCCATGGGATTGACATTCTGATGACCTGGAGTGTAGTGTAGTAATAGTGTAGATGCTCCATAAATATGATTGCCTTGTTTTATTCTTTGCATGTCTCTTTCTTTCCAGTCTCTTGGTGCCATTTGGGAGTCCAGATTTACAGGCCTGAATTATTTTGCAGATAGCGAGTCAGATACTGGAGGAGGCATAAGCTATTTGAGGACTTTGGATCTTTCTGCTAAATGGTGGCCCAGGCCAGAGTCAGTATTTATGCTTTGCAGCACATCAGTCGGCTGTGCCAGCAAGTTGGATATGCTGAGAGCAGGGGATACCAGTGCGTGCTTCCCAGTGACCCGCTGCATATGGATGTGCTTTGAAAAGTGACAAGGGCTCTAGGATCATACTGTCATCACTACCATTGTTGTCAGCATTTATCCTTTTTCCTTTTCATTTCACAGATTAGGAAACTGAGACCCGGGAAGACAAAAGTGAGTTTCCCTGAGCACATACATCAGTATCCTCCTCCTCATCATAGCAAACACAGTGCTTGCCTCGTGCCAACTACCGACCTAGGCACTTTACATGCATTACCAGTAATCACGTAATCTTCGGAACAACCTTATGAAGTGTTTTCTATTATCCCTGTTTTGCAGATGAAGACACAGAAGCTCAGAGAGGACACATAGCTGTGAAGTGACTGGGATTTGAGCCCTAGCTCAATCCTGATTCTAGAGTAGTCACTTTGGCAACTATGCTATATACATACACAGGAAAATAAAACCGAGATCAGAAGATGAACACAGTTCTCTCTTACGTTTGATCCTTGCTCTTTTCACTTCATAACACATTTTGATCACTTTATTAGTTAGCTTTTGAGAGTGTTATAGAGATCAAAACAATGCACAGAAAATGTATTGGTTATACAAGAAGAGGAAATAGCTGCTAAAGTCAACCAAAATAATCGAAAGATAGCTTCGAGATACTCTCTTATGGGGTTGATGATGGTAGAAGTGAAGAGTGGGCAGGTGGTTTGTTCCAAAAGAAATACAAGACCTATCTTTTACAGCTGAGCTGAGGAGACATGTGAAAGTGGAATAAAGTTCAGTAGAAGCTGGGGAAGAGAGAGGCGTTTGCACTGAGAGGGTAAGGGTTTCAGGTGAGAGCTGGCACTGGGGAGGCCTCAGGGGTGGGAGAAGCCAAAGAGTTGGCAGGTGCTACAGTGAGGATGAGCAAGGACCCAGAAGTAATGTCAGGTCAGAAATGGATAAACAAACAAGAACAAAGACACCAAAGCTGCTCAGCTTGGAGAAGAAAAGAGTCGGAGAGATATGAAGGGTTGCCATATAATATTACTTTTCATATTTTAGGGTTGCTGTATGACAAAGGGATTAGATCTATCTGTGTTGCTCTAGAGGACAGCAGGAGGGCAAACATATGCACGTAGAGGGAGGAAGATCTAAAACGAAAATGGAGAGGAACCTTCCAGCATAAAACAAAACACCAGCATTTCGGCAACAACGGAAAGGACTACCTTCACAATTATGTGGCTCTTGGTCACTGCTGAGAGATATAAGCAGAGGAGGCATTACTGATAACATTGCGAAGGGAAACAAAGCAAAATGCACAACAAGAAATATTAGACTATGTTCCCACTTCATAAAACTTATATATAATATATGCATACAAAATATACCAAACAAACTCATAAACACTTGCCTTATATAGTCATTTTTCTTAATTTTTAAGGAACATATATTAAATAATTTAGGACAATCTACAGTAATTTTTTTTTTATTTGGAAAAGCTTAGGAAGATTAATTACCTTTTCTGAGGTCCCCACTAAAAGCCAAGATTTGAATCCATCTCTGTCTGACTTGAAGTCTAGTCTTTATTTCAGAAAACAACAATCCCACTTTATAGGGGGATTAAGAAGAGAATGAGTAAACAAAACGTGGCAGTAGTGGGCATAGAGTACTAAGTTGTAGGAGATAAGAAGCTTCTAAAGTAGCAAAGAGCAGATTTGGGGAGTATGACAGGAAAGTGCCAAAGGGCACAGTTAAGTCCGTTGGAGCTAAATGGTGACAAAGCAGGGTTGTTGAAGACGGATGACCACACCTTGGCAAGTACAGATGTGGAATCAAGATAGAGTTGCTGCCTCTCTCTTTAAAAGCCCTCTGTACCCGACAAAAATGCCCCTAAGCCAATATTATGCTTATTTCTGTCTTATAAGCTATTTTGGTTTTTTAAGTCACTTTTTATCCTTTCTCAACATTTGTTCTTTTGGGATGAAATTTCCTTTTTTATTTTCCCATGTAAGCTAGAAGTCATATTTATTCTTGGGAATAGATTCTGCGTTCCTGGCTACTTGATTACGGTGTGGAGTCTAGCCACGTTTAGGGCCAGCAGTGGTCTTAGCTGACTTAGAACCTGATAACATTATTTATACAAGTGTAGTCTGCCTCCAGGATAGAGGGAGGTGTTTTATGACCACAGGCTTTAGGAGTTGTAGCTATAAAATAATCAGTCTTTTAAAGCAAACAGAGCACAATGTCTATTTCCAAATGTGAATTGTCCTTCACAGCTGTGACCCTTGGAAACTTTTCACACGTATTGGCATAAAACATATTTAAACTTTTCAGTGGAAACATCTTTCAGACCTGGTTTCTCTCTCTCTCTCACACACACACACAATTTTAAAATTCACTTTATTTTTTAACAGAAAATGCTTTATCTTGCTTGATAACCAATTTTATTTCCCAGAGGAAATAAAATCTCTTGGAGATCCGAAAAATCAGATCCATCATTAAAAGACAGAGTGTTACCACTGAAGAGGTAAAAAAAAAAAAAATGGGGTGCTGATTCTGAAGACCCTACCCAGGGAAGAATAGCAAAGTATTTGGAATACGGGCTGGGATGACTGAATAATTTGCTCATCGTTAGCCAGGAGCTGGAGAGAGGTGGACACGTGGCTCCTGGACTGACTTGAGAGATACCACGCAAGAAAAGAAGAGGAGCCCAAGAGATTTCTGCAAGTTCTGACGGATATAGCAGCTTCACTTATGTGGACACAGGCTGGGCTAAGACAGGAGGGACCCTTTCAGGATGCAGATTATGACTGGTACTTTCACTGGTTCTTTTTGTTCTTTTTCCTGATTCTTCCTTATTCTTTTTATTATCGTTTCACTTTGGTTAGATGTTGCTTAGTAAAGCTAACTCTCAACACATATCATTCCTAAAGAATTTTGGCGAGATTTCCAAAGAGTGTCCCAGAGGTTGTTCATGTTTCATGACTTTCTGGTCTGATCTGAAGTCACCACCCATCTTGGGGTTTCAAGGGAGACGTGATGTGCAAGGTGCATGGAAAGGGCCAATCTCTAGGTAGCACTGGGCTTCCCTGTCTAGTTTCTGGATCAGAGAAGCGCAAATACCCACTTTTCATGTGTATCCTATGGAGAGCGGAGCTGACTTGAGGAGCAGATGATCTTTCTCTTTCATCTCTAATAAATAATGGTGCTTAGAGCAACGTAGAAACAAATTCCACCACTGGGTATGGTGGAAAAAGCTGAGCCCTGTGGACTGTGCAGCTTCTGCTGTTGTCCACAGCATTTCCTCTCTTGTCTCAGACGTTCCTACCTCCTCAGGCGGGAGCAGTTGCAGGTCCCAGGACATGTCTGGGTTCTCCCACTCCGAGGATGAGGCAGCGGCCATGGTGGAGCAGTCTTTCTCGCAGGGATTTCACGATGCGCAAGGTCTATCTTTACCACAGAGTAAGCTGGGGCAACCAGTCTCAGCAACTAAGTGATTTCCTTGTTGATATGAGGTGAGGAAAAGATGAACAGCTTTGGGGAAAGAAACTGTGAGGTTAGAAAGGAAGAAGAAAAAGGAGTTAAGCATTGGGGAAGACATACAAGCTGGAAGAAATATCAAGGCAGACGAGTTGCTTTGTCAGTTTGACATGGAGACACAGTGAGATAATCTTTCCATCCTAAGTTAGGAAAGCCCTGGTGTCTCTCCTGCCCCGGGGAGCACGAGCCATTATATTGAGCCCCTACATAAAGATAGCCCACTAACGTGCCCTAAATCCCATCTTGTGGTGAGGGGCCTGAAAATTCTAGGGACCAGAGCCAATACCTGTAGTGTACACATAAGAGGTGGTACCCTCAAATAGGATTAGGGCGTCTCACCACCTTTTGTTAAGGGTGTTTCTCTGTAAATGTGGTATGGGATCCGACCAGTCCACCTTTTTGTTTTTTGTTTTTTGTTTTTAAACAAAACTGCAGGCCATCTTTGAGAAAAACTCAGCCTAAACAATGGAAATATATATATATATATATATATATATATATATATATTCATCTGCACATTGACTTCACATAGAACAAAGCCAACACATACTATGGAGTGGTTTTGATAACCAGCAGTGGCTTGCCCTCTATTCAAACCATTAGGATGATGATAATTATGGTCTGGCGAATGCTTGGTCTGGGTTGTTCTGTTTGTGGGTTTGTTTCTTCCTGTCCTCTGGTTTTGAGTCACCTGCTGATCTGTGTCAGTATCGGGGGCTGGGGTCACATCCTGCACTGTCCAGGTTTTACGGGTCGCTTTCTTGTATCAAAGCTGATTTTCCACAGAAGAGGATTCTGTCTCCGGCAATTGTTCAAAACGTTAACATCTTAAATGTAGATGCTTCAACTGTGTTTACGGGCATTGTGCAGGCTCTTACTTTTCTTAGCTTTGAATTCTTCAGATAAGGGATATGCTGGAGGTGTGATTCCTGTGCTTTTCAAGGGTGATTTGCCAATCATCTTGACCAATGTGCATGCACAAGTTGCCTGTGACTGGGGCTGCGGTGGCAAGGGCTTTAAAGACGTGTGACTTTTAATTTTTATTTATTTTTAATTTTAATTTATTTAAGTTCAATTAATTAACATACAGTGTATTATTAGTTTCCGAGGTGGAGGTCAGTGATTCATCAGTTGCATATAAACACCCAGTTCTCATCACATCACGTGCCCTCCTTATTGCCCATCACCCAGTTACCCCAGCCCCTGACCGCCCTCCCCTCCAGCAACCCTCAGGTTGTTTCCTGTAGTTAAGAGTCCCTTACGGTGTGTCTCCCTCTCTGATTTTGTCTTATTTTATTTTTCCCTCCCTTCCCCTATGATCCTCTGTTTTGTTTCTTAAATTTCACATATGAGTGAGATCATATAATTGTCTTTCTCTGATTGATTTATTTTGCTTAGCATAATATCCCCTAGTTCCACAAATCATCTTGACCAACGTCTGTGCACAATTTGCCTGTGACTGGGGCTGTGGTAGCAAGGACTTTAGATATGTCCATGGCTTTTTTTTTTTCCAAGATTTTATTTATTTATTTGACACAGAGAAAGAGAGAATGAGAGCACAAGCAGGGGGAGCAGCAGAGAGAGAGGGAGAAGCACACTCCCCACCAAGCAAGGAGCCCAGTGCAAGACTGGAACCCAGGAACCCAGGATCATGACCTGAGCTGAAGGCGGATGCCTAACCGACTGAGCCACCCAGGTGTCTCCAAGACTTCTGTGACTTTTGATGGAAGGAAAGTTTCTTACTGAGAGTCATTTAATCCTTAAATCCGTCTAGTCTGTCCGTGAGTCCCATGTTGCCTTTATGGTTGCTCAGCTCTGTTGAATACCATCCTCTTGCTATTTAGTCAAGATTCTGCTGTTTTTTGAAACCCTATAAATGGGTCATCTCTGTGTCTCTGTCTCTTTCTGTGTCTCTGTCTCTCTCTTACACATACACATATAACAATGAGTGACTTATAAATATGAAAAGTAAAATTTTGAATTTTAACTCAGAAAAATCAACAACATTGGCAAGGAGCTGGTGTCATATTTCTAAAGTGGAAACTCATGAAGAAAATAGACTCTTAAGCACTTACTAAGGCCAGCGACGTTTTACCAGCATTTTCTCATTTAACTTCTGACAACTTTTAAAGACAGATTTGCCTTACTCTAGCGATGAAGCTCTTAAATGTGAAGTAGCTTGCCAAGGCCGCGGTAACAGGGCCCTGCTGCCTCTGACACCTGGGGTCCCACACTGTTAATTATTCTCTATCCTGGACTTTAGCTAATTTGCCGCTCTTTATTGCATTAAATTTATAATCCTGGTTTCATCATTGTAAAAACAATAATAATCACACAACACGACTATTATTTGCAGTGGCCTCTGGCCAAGGCTGTTTGATCCAGAGTCAAAACCTCATATTTGTATAGTGCTTTTACTTTGTCAAAATCTAATAAGGGTGGTTTTCATATCTGAGGATAACCAAACCAATCTCTCTCTGTTTAGTATAGTGACATATCAAATTGTTAATTTCATATATTTGAGTCAGTTTCTAGACTTCTCATTCTCTGTGTCTTAGGAAGTTGGGAGCTTAAAAATGCTTTTGAAAAATGTCTTCTCCAAGGACAGGACATGGTTAGGTGTCCCTTTTAAAGGCAAAGCCTCTTAGTGAGAAAGTGGAGATAAGAATTCATGTTTCTAACTGAGAGTTTATTGTCCTTTTTAATAATGCCCTACAATCTGGTGTCTATTCTGTCTAAAGACATGGGATCCTTGTCTATTAATAGCCCTGCTATTAATAATGTGCAGTGACTGGCTAGGCCAAGATTTTACTGGTGTTCTGGAGAACTGGAAAGATTTCAGAGTTCTATCTTAGAAAGTCTTTGGAGTATCTTCAACATGTTATATGATTAGCAACTGAAACTATGACAAGAAGGAAGGAGGGGCATCTGGGTGGCTCAGTTGGTTAAGTGTCTGCCTTCGGCTCAGGTCATGATCCCAGGGTCCTGGGATCGAGCCCCATGTCGGGCTCCCCCCTCAGCAGGGAGTCTGCTTCTCCCTCTCCCTATGTCCCTCCCCACCATTCATGCTCTCTCTTGCTCTCTCAAATAAATAAATAAAATCTTTAAAGAAAATAAAAATAAAATAAAATATATTAAAAAAAGAAGGAAGGAAATGAACACACATTGAGAATCTATTATTTACCAGACATATGAGTAGGCACTTTTCCTATAATAACCTTGTGAAGCTGATATGAACTCCACTTTGCAGGGGATGAAAGGTCAGAGAAATTAGTTATTTCCCCCAAGTTAAACCCTAAGAGGGTTTGAATGTAGTCTGTGCAATGCCAAAGACTTTACCCTTTTTATTTCTTTGCTTCCATGTGGTTTGAAAAATCAAATATATAGCATTTCATGTGTGGGCCACCTCAACAAGAGAACGGCGCACTCACTAAAGTAACTCACACTAAAAATAAACACCCCTCTTCCACCCACGAGCTTCCCAAGGTTGCAAAGAGGAACACTGGAGGTCTGCTGAGCATAGGAATACTTCCTACAGTAATCTGACATCAGAGGATGATCATTCAGATGATGTTTTTTTTTTCTTTTCGGAGTTTGTCTCTCTGATGTCATATACATTTTTGAAGTTTTTTTTATGATGGAAATTTTCAAGCACACACCAAAGTAGAGAAAACAGAATATGGAGAAACTGGGTGCCTAGACCTGGCTTCAGTAACTTCTGCCGTAATTGTATGCTCTATATCACACTGACATAAATTGTGGTGTGTCTGCATTTGGTGGTGAGTAGATAATGAACCATATGCTTTTAGGCCCTCGTTCTTACCCCAGTACAGGATGGATATTTGTTTCTCCAATACAAAGTCTTAATGGATTATCAGTAATGACGTCTCAGAAAAGCATAATGAGAGACAACAATAAATCGGCTATCAATATAAGGTACAGTAGGGATATAAATGCTTCACTTTGAAGGCCAGAAGAAGAGTGTGAGGACTATGAGAATTAGGAGTGTGGGAACAAAGGGCCATTTGGAGCCATGCTATACCCGTGGGTGCACGTGTGTTGATTCCATTCAATGTTGGGGAGGGCATCGAAAGGGCACAACTATCAGGAAAAGATCCCTGGATTACCCAAGAGACGCAATTGTCCTTTGTTACATGGGGTGTTTGCCTTTGGTATCATAGCTCGTTTGCCTTGAGAGAAATGGAGAGTCAAGGAACGAAATGTGTTATGCTGTCATTTATGTCATTATCCACAGAAATGTTTGGGAACAGGGGCACGGATTCTAGAAGACGATGAAAAGCATTTGTATTTGACTTTGGAGTGTATTGCCGTGCTTACCTACGTTTGTCTGTGAGGTGTGTCCGTCCTGGAAATTCCCTTTTAAAGCCATACAAGGCCATTCTGTGGTGGCCAGTCTCTGTTGGAGCTGCTTTCTTGTTCTACCAACCTGCAGCCCCACACCTCCACCGCCCCCCTCTCGGTCTGTCCGTCTCCTTCTCTGATTTGACCCAAATGGTTGCAGAAGGTCCTGGTTCTTATACTAGAAATACACATTTAAAATATTGACAAAATTGGAATTAGGCAGATGAGGTTCTCAGAGTGAAACTGGGATTTTCCAAAACAATCCAGTTAACAGGCTTGAAAGCGTTTGTCAAGTCTGTTCTCAGATACAATTACTGAAGACTTTGGACATCATAGACCTTCTGGCCCATTCTCCTTGTCAACAGGGGTTCCAGCTCTATCAGCAACTTCCTCCCAGCTCCAGTTTTCACATGATAATGTGTCTATTTCACCCGCTGGGTTCTGTCTGCTGGCCCCTCCCACCCTGGTACTAGGAAGGTTTTTTTTTTTCCTGATATTGTCCTCACAACAAATTGTCGGAAGAGAAGATAAGGTTTTCTCTAACAGCAACAACCTAGGACACTGCACAGGTGTCTCTGTTTATGCATGTCAGGCAGGGAGGGGAAAGAAAAAAAAAAAAAACTTGTTCTAATCTGCCTATGAATTCAGAATCCAAACCCAAACAAATTAGTCCTTTATTTCACTGTGTAGACTGAGCATGCTTTTATTTGAAGACTCAAGCTATTAAAAAAGCAAAGCACAGGACTTACGGACACAGTGATTTTCCCATCCCGAATCACCCGGGACTGTTTTTATTTCACTGCTTCTGTTTCTTTGCTGCGTGAGTGCGTGTGCTTTGCTGGATCATTTGTCCTGATTTTAGTTCAAACGTGCAGTCATCATACTTATGGGGTGATACAAAGTAATATAAAATACCTTGCTTTTGCATTGAAGAGAGTTGCCTCTGTGTGGGTGAAATAATAAATACGACAAGAATAATAAAAACCAGTATTTCTTAGGTGTTTACTCTCTACCAGCACCGTATTGAGTGCTTTACTTGCATTACCCCAGTCTCTCCTCACAATATCCCTATTAGGTAAATTCCATTATAATCCTCACTTTATAGAAAGGGGTACTGAGGCTTAATGGAGTTAGTTGACCCACCTCACAGCAGTAAGAGCAGAACTGGGGTTTGAGCACAGGGAGAATGACTCCAAAATACAAGCTCTCTCTCTCTCTCTCTCTCGCTCTCTCTCTCTCTCGCTCTCTCTCTCTCTCTCTCTCACACACACACACACACACACACACACACACACACACACACACACACACAGAACAGCTGCTGAACATGGACCCAAGGCAAAATAGCCTTGAGCAGAGGAACCATGCGTGAGAGTGAAGCTTGGGGATAAAAGTGGAGATGGGCATGAACCAGGCTGGTTGGGGTTGGTCAGGATGGGCTCAGGGGGCAAGATCAGTTTGAAGGAGGCAAAGGAGATAGGAAAATAGTGGTAGAGATGGGGGGGTGGTCAGTGGATAAGGTAAGTAAAGGTAGTGGAGGAGATTTTAGGTCCAAAAAAGAAGTTGGGGACATTTGGGGACAGTGGAAACATCACTAGGCTACATGTCATTTAAGAAAAAATGGTGGTCTATTGCTTTGCTTTTTAATAGCAATGTGCCTGTCATATAGACTAAGGGGAAGCTATACAATCTACAGTTTTTAGAGGCTTCCATCTCCCTGATGGGTTAGAATTGGGGTCTTATTTCTTTATCTGCTGTTTTGATGTGAGAAGTTTTCTTGCCACTGTACTTTTCTTCTAAACACCTGAGATTTATTGAAGGAAGTGAAGCTCGTGTATGCTTTTGAATTTGATGACTATTATTTATTGCCATATCTTACTATAAATTATTCTTTTTTTCAGTCTTATTTGAAACACATTAGGAATCTAATGTATAAAAGATAGTAACCATGCGGTGTGCCTGAGTGGCTCATTTGGTTAGGTGTCCAACCTTTGATTTTGGCTCAGGTCATGATCTCTGGGTCCTGGGATCTAGCCTTGCATCTGGCTCCATGCTCAGCTCAAAGTCCGCTTGGGATTCTCTCTCTCTCTCCCTCCCCCCGCTGCCCCTCCCCCCACTTGCACACACACACACACACACACACACACACTCTCTCTCTCTCTCTCTCTCTCTCAATCAAATCTTTAAAAAAAGATAGTAACCTTGAAATATGAAGGTGTCCTCTATAGCGAGTCCTATGAGATTTTATGATTTAACATGTACTTGACATATTTGATCAAAGGGTTTATCTGCCATGGTTTTATTGGAGTAGATAACTTATCTTTTTTAAGGTAAATTTTACCTTGGTGCTGGGGTATTTGCTACCAAGGTAGACTGTCATAACTAAAACAATGTCTAAATAGGAAAGAATAATATTTGCATAAACAATGTGTTATATAATTATATTTAGGGTTGAATCATATTCTGAAATATATTCTATAAGATAAAAACTAACACATTTAAAAGTCACTTTACCAGACTCTTTAATAATACCTGTTCCCCTTTAAAATCTTGGTCTGTTTCACTAAAGACACATTATTATTCTTTTAATTGTTGACCCTCCTGGCCATACAAAATTTTTTTTTTCTGATCATACAGATTCTTTTCATGTTTCATTGTAGTCATGACTGTAAAATATTTTACTTCAAAGGAAAAATGCTATAAATTTACAGTGATTTCAGAATTTAAAAATCTGTTCCCTATTTTGTTGATTAAGACTGAGGACATTGATTGTGAATAAAGAATATGCTATGTTGAAAACAAAATTAAGGATCCTGATGTTTCTCTGCCAGATAGCACAAAAACTAAAAACACCACAGGAATTTTTCAACATTATTAACCTCTTGACAATGTGTGGGTCGTATAAAGGACAAATGAATGTTTTGGAGGGACTGAGAATGCCAATTTTAACAGACTGTCCAATCACTGTAGATAAATATTTGTGTTCCTGGGGATTATTTGATTTTTATCAAAGCAAATTGAATTGGAAACATGGCATGTATTAAGTCACTGGTACTTATTGTCTAATTCTTTTTCCCATAGAAGTTTCTATGCACTGAAAGAACACTAAGTCATCAGTTAGACATACCATGTAATGATTCTTATCATATCCAGACAAAATAAAAGCCTTTTAAGAAGCTACTTCACAAGACAACTGCATAGCTTTCCTCACAGGAACTTGTTAAACAAATAATGATTATTAAAGCTTTTGGGTCAATCGCTTACACCAGTTTAACGAGAACAATTCCAAGACGTCTAGCCCATTCCACATTCCATGTGACTAACTATGGTATCCAGAGCTTGGAAAATATCCAGGCAACTCACAGTAGCTTTTCTCCAATGCTTTCTGGACACTGGATTTTAAGGGAAGTGATAGAATTAGGTTTGCAGAGAGGAGGGTTCAAGGCATACCCATTGTCAAGGCTATAAATGGTCTCAACTGTATCTGAAAGTTGTCTAAAAGTACCCAAACTTGAAAACGTGGTTGGGGTCGTCCCTATCTATATTGGAGTCGGCAAATGCATTGATCCTAATTGTTGATGTGGAGATTAATTGTATTTAGTGAGACGATGTACTAGCAATATTGAACAAGCCTCCAATAGAGGTTACTGTGAGTTGGAATGATTAGGTTTTAAAACCGTGTTCACAGGAACCATGCTTTTATGCTTGTCATCATGGTCTGATTGGGGTGGAAACAAAAGAAGGAAGATTTCGAGTGGAAAGATGGGCGTAAGAGAGAGGGAGGACAGGAACTGAGTCAGACAAGGAGGGTTTTCACAGGTTTGGGGTCAGTTCTGTGCTTATGAACTAAGCCAGGTAGGAGCAGCAATTATCATATTCAGCGCATAAAAGCTCGAGTGCAGGAAGAGGCAGGGAGAAGCCTAGCTGATCCTCGCGGTCCCTGTCTCTTGTAAACAGGGTCTGGAATCCAGAACTTTGGAACTAAGTCAAAAAGCCAAGATAAGGGACTTCAGAATAAAGTGTCAGTAACCCAGCAAACAGAATCAGAAGCCTGGGACACCAGCACTAACAGGCTGCTAAGGCAAGTGGCCTACGTTTCCTGCTTAGAGCTTAAGCTTGTGAAGATTTGGAGAAGGCCTGAGCCCAAGTTTTATTTTTCTCATTTAATTTGTATTTATGAAGCACCTGTTATATGCCTGGTACTGTATGAGCAGCAGAGGTTTTACTGGACTAGGTAGACACCTTTGCTCATTTTCTAAAGGAGACATACAGTAAGCCAAGAGATCATGAAATGAACAAATAATTCTAGAAGGACATACATGACACAAGAAATCTGAGAATCTGAAGAAGCTGTTCTAGAGAAGAGGGGTAAGCCAACCTCTCCAAAGAAGTGCTATTTGAGAATAGAGTGAAGTTTGAGAGGGGGCAGACATTTGAGGAGTTGGAGGAAGAACCTTGTGGAATGGCCTGGAGGTAAAAAGGCCATGGGAATGTTCAAAGAACCAAAGGAAGTGGATTTTCAGAACAGGGATCAAAGGAAAGAATGGGATGAAGCGGTGGGGGCGGGAGGGGGGATAGAGAAATTGACAAGAGCTAGATGGTTCAGTTGGAGGGGAGAAGCATTTGGCTGGGACAAGGGATGGGCCAAGTGGTCTCAGCACTGATTTGAAGGGTCTCACTGTTCTTTATAGTTGTAAACCTGAAAACAGATTATGAAGGACGGAAAATTCTGCCCATACATCAAGAAAAGCTCACTTAGGAAGTTTCTGAAAGCGGAGATAAACTAGGAAGCATATCCCTGGTACCGGATATTGATGTGCAAGTTTGTTTCTGAAGAGCCCAGGGTTGAAAATTAACTTCAGGGCGAAACACCACAGTCCAGAAGAGTGGTGGTGGTAGCCAGAGGCTTTTTTCTTCGGATGACAAAACTGATGGGGCAGGATGGTGAGTCACCCCACGTGGGCTGCTGTGAGGCCTAGCATAATGGGGGTTAGCCTGGGAGGCGCATGAAGAGTAAAGTGGAAGAAACACAGAAAGCACCATCCATCTGGTGATTTCCTTCCTTCCACAGTCAGCTAAGTCAGGGGTCCCCTGAGGAGGTCTTTCAATTGGTTAACAATATACTATGCTCTTCCTTTGCATGTTTTAGGAAATACAAAAATTTGCTGATAATAATAGCTAAAAAATAGTAGCAACTTCTTCTGGGTTAGATTGTGTCTCCCCAAAAGATCCGTCGAGGTCCTAATCCTCAGTACCTCAGAATGTGATCTTTTTCAGAAATAGGGTCATTGCCGACGTCATTAGTTATATTGAGGAGAGGTCAGACTGGAGTAGGGTGGGCTTGTAATCCAACAGGACAACAAGTCCTTACGAGAAGAGGGAATTTGGACATAGAGTGGGCCACGGTGGGGAGAGGGCCATGTGAAGGCAGAGACACACAAGGAGAATGCCGTGTGAAGGTGAAGACAGAGATTGGGGTGATGTATGTATGAGCCAAGGAATGCCAAGAATTACTGGCCCTCGCTGGAAGCCGGGACAGAGGCATGGAACAGATTCCTTTCACAGCCCTCAGAAGGAAGCAACCGTGCTGATGCCCTGCCCTCAGATGGAGGACAGTAGAACAATACATTTCTGCTGTTCTGAGCCAGCCAGTATCTATTTGTACAGCAGCTCTACAGAACTACTACCATCCCTTCCTGTCCCCCTGTCTTATTCTCTTCCACCACCCCCCTCACACAATACTATCCATTAAGACCAAGTCATTTTTCCTACCATGTGTCCTCATTCTGCCCAGCATATCCTCCTTCCCTTCTCTGTGTGCCGGGCACTGATTTTAAAGTAATGTATAATTTTTAATTTTTGATTATAAAATAGTTCACGCATACACAGAAAAAAAACATAACACGCTCCATTTTTTTCAACATCTGGACTTAGATGACAACTTTGGTTTTTGACGTATTTGTTTCAAATCTTTCCTCTTTCTAAAAAGGAAATGTTCCTGATAAAGTGAACGCCTCTTCTCTTCCTACACACTTCCACTTCCTTCTTCTCCACAATGGTTGCCCTTCCTTAATTTTAAAGTAGCTTGCAGAACATCATGAACATCACCCAGTCCAACCTCATAACTCTATCCCGTGTTCCCACAATATTTTATACACTGCTTGTGTGAAGCAATGATCGTATTTTATATTTTGAGTGTAGTCTTTTTTCCTAGGAGAAAAAGAAACTGACTTGTCATTTCCAATCGTTATCTGGTGCCAATACAATGTCTAGCTCTTGGTTAAACAATTTTAATTACATAATGTCTACATAAGAACATTTGGCCCTCAGAAGAGCCCTGTGCTTATCAGGCCTGGAATTGTCATTCTTCCCCCCCCGCCCAGAAATTGAAACTATGAATTTTGCTTGTCAAATGCTATAGGTGATATTATTTCTCCACAATTCTCCCTTCCCTCCTCATCCTTGCTGTGGGTGCTGTGTGGAGTCTACTTCCCTGGCCCCTGCAGTTGGGCTTGGCCAGGTGATTTGTTTTGGTCAATGGAATGTAGGCTCAAGTGACAGTGTGTTAGTTTCAAGCTGAGGCTTAAGAGGTGCATGTGTTTCTGCTCTCCCCTTCGTGCTTCTGCCATTCACAATGAAAACATGCTCCAAGTAGAAGCTTGTCCCAGAATAAGGAGATGTGGGGAGCCAACCTGAGTCCAACCTGAAGGCTGGGCTGGTTGTAACCAAGCCTAGTAGAGCTTCAGCAAACATGCAGACTTGTGGTGTGGGTAAAAGTAAATGCTTTCCCCTGTAAGTTACTAAGATTTGGGGTAGGTGTTCACATCATGGTGGGAACCTCATTATTACACCTCACAGTTTATGATTGAGCCAGACTGGAACACACACTGTCTGATTAGTAATCCAGTGTCTTTCTACTATTATTCTTTTATTCATCTATGCATTCAACAACTATTTATCATGTATTTACTATAGAAAACAGCACACACAACAAAAACTAAAAACGAGACTGTAGTCTCTGCCCTCACAAAGAGCGTATTTCTAGTAAGGGAACTAGACAAAAACAAGTAAATTTAAACCAGAATACGATGACAAACTTATAGTAGCACAAAAGTCCTTCTGAGAGAGAATAATGGATGGGGTGAAGGACAGGAGAGGATGACCTTTGCGGTGCTAGTGAAGCTGAGCGAGTATATCTTTCTCTCCCTTGAATGGTCTCAAGTGGCTTCATTTTCTTCATTTTCCTTTATTTGCACAGTGTCATCCCAACTGTGTGCCTGTGCTCCAGGCTAACTAGTTGTCCTTGGTTTGTATCCTTTGTTTAGACACCCACTGGGGGGTTTGACTGAGAAAGGCTCCCTTTTCCCTTTTCCAGAGGGAGGCTTTACACACCCTCACTAGAACAACAAGCTGGAGTCCTCGGCTGTGAGTGCAATCTGATTTCTCTCAGGTGAGAGGTATTCTGTAGATGGAAAGTCAAAGGAAAAATGTGACTTTAGCAACGCTGTAGGGACTGTGGTCAGCACTGAGCTTATAAAGGCCTTTGTTTTTATGTTTTGATTGGCCCCGGGAAGAGCCTGGAGCAGCCCGCACACCCATCTGCATCCATGTTAGTGGGACTAAAAAGTGCTGACACAGGATTGCAGATCAGGGCCTGTGGCTTGCCAGGGTAAACTTGTGTAATGCACTGTACATCCCTCCTAACAACACTGGTTCTTTTGTCACTTAAACAGAGGCTATTAAGAACACGAGTCATTAAAAAGAGCTTGAGGGGAGCAGGCAACATTTTCCAATATTGTGGCTGCAGGCAATCCTCATAAAGTTTCAGAAGCTCTGGAAGAAGTGAAACATTTCCTGAATAACTAACAATAGATTCAGAACCATAATGTGAATTGATTAGAAGCAAGCAATATTGCAAAAGATGGCTTCTGAATGTCAAAACAAGTCCATTATTAGGGAGACTTGGATGAGGATTAACTGAAGTATTTTTTTTTTTTTTGAATGGATATAAGTATCACCAAAGAAGAATAGTTCCAAATCTTAAATTGGCCTGGGAATCTCTGGCTTACTGATGAAAGTACAAATTCAGAGACTGGTTTTAGGATTCCTTTTTATATTTTCAGTACACAAAAAGCGCAATGGTAAGAATAAGGAGGGGGCAAAGTTCTTATTCTACCATCCAGGGAAAAATCTGGTTGACATTTCCAAGCAGTTTGTGCTAACATTTTTCTCTACAAGTACTTCTTCCACAGTTGAACTCATACAGCACATGTAGTTTTGTTTATGCGTTTTCTTTCACTTTTGTTATTCTGTAGAAGAGATCAGGGATTGGCAGACCTCGGGCTAAGTCTGGCCCTCTGTCTGCGTGGATCACTCACTCTTACGGGCTCATTGATAGCTGCTGCACAGCCACAAGGCGTGGAATTGTGTCACCTCCACAGAGCCCACGTGGCCCACAGAGCCTAAAATATTTGCCTTTACAGAAACAGCTTGCCAACCCCTAGGATAGATTATTATTATTTTTTAAAGATTTTGTTTATTTATTTGTCAGAGAGAGAGAGAGAGGGAACACAAGCAGGGGGAGTGGGAGAGGGAGAAGCAGGCTCCCCGCTGAGCAGGGAGCCCGATGCGGGGCTCGATCCCAGGACCCTGGGATCATGACCTGAGCCGGAGGCAGACGCTTAATGACTGAGCCACCCAGGTGCCCCCTTAGGGTAGATATTAAAGTCACATGTGAACAACGTTGTAAGGCTCTTGTGAACATATACTAAAGGGTCATGCAGATACGTTCGCCAGCATTTGTCTGATGAGACTAGCTTTTCCACCTAATGTGAGTTCCTATTGACGTTTCTGACTCCAGTCCATTACCACTTGTACCATTTTAGCCAACCCCCCCTTGCTTATTGGCATGTTTCCACTTGACCAGTGTGAAAACCTTCTCCCACCATCTGCCAAGTCCAGGGTTCATGTACAGCAGTTATCAGGATTGGGAACCCTTGTTCCTGTGGAAAAAACCTTGATCAACTGGAGTCAAGTGCTTATATGTACAGTACCTTTTACTGTGAGTTAGAGACTCCACTCATTTCCAAAATCATTTGGTGTCCACTGTCCACTGATTTTTAACTCTTCCTTTACTATGTTTTCTACCCAGGTTTGCTTCTTGTTCCTGGTTATCAGTTATGATGTTGACATAGTTATAAAGGGAACAGGTGGTAGACAGGAGAATTTTGAAATTCCTTGAGGTCATAAAATATGTATGTATGTGCATATATGTATGATGAAGCCTTGATCAAGCAGAAAAGCTGATATTAGGTTGCAGGTAGCAAATGGTATGAAAAATGTCTCTGTGTGATTAATCCCACCAGTATATGTAAAGGAGTAAGGTTGGGTGAAAGTTGTGGGCTTTATAATAAAATATTTCTCTCCCTTTAAGTTTGACGTTCTCAGCAAAGTAAGTGCAGCTCCTGTACCATTTATTTTCTGCCATGACTTTTGCTTATATTAAATATTATAAAGATATGTGTGGGATTTAGTCTCACAAAGCAAGTAATGCAAATGTCAGAACACAAATATTACAGATGTCTCATGCTGAGTGACCTTATAAAGTGGTCCGCAGAACTCCAATCAGCAAGCAGTTTGGTTATCAGCCTTTCTTCCTGTAGTCACCTCATTCAAAATATTAATATATTAATATTAATTAAAATATTAATAGAAAAAGTGAGCATATGTGATTTCGCTATAATACATTTCAAAATCATCCCCCGAACTTCCTGCTTTACTTTATGTTCTCTTTATTCATTATTTTTCTTCTTGCTTCTGTTTACTTTCCAGTTTTGTTGGCTGAGTGTCTATTTGACTGCTTCACAGTAAAATGTTATCCTCCTCATCAGATTCACAAATTTGTTTAATTTAGACGTTAAAATGGTTACCAAGGCTGACCTAGAAGATGACACATTTTGGTACTTAAATTTATAGAACATCATGGCTAAAAAAAGCTTTTTTAAAAAAACAGACAGGCCAATAAGGAAAAAAAATGCCAGTTCAGTTTATTGCATACAGATATTAGTAACTTACACTAGAGACATAATATTTTTGGTTCACAAAACACACACATATTAGACATAGAGGGCACATAACAAATATTTATTAAATTAATAAATGCATGAATAAACGAATAATATCTATCTCAGCGCTATCCTGTATATGTAGTATTCCCCCCTCCCTTTAACAATGAGAAAATTGAGGCTCAGAAAGATTAAGTGAATTACTTGGAGTTATGCTGTTAATTAAGTGCTAAAGTCAGATACAAGTCTAGGTAATTACCATCAGAAGGCTAAGTACCATATCTACAGTATGAATGATAATATCAACAGCCCTACCACAGTGATACATTGTAGCTGCTCATTAAATATCATTGACAAAAAATAAAAAAAGAAAAGTATGGGGCTAGGTATTTGAAGGAATATATATCCCACGAAGGAAAAAAAAAGTAGCATATAATCTGATAAGTGTTCAAATAATAGCTAAAGAGATGCAGAGGATAGCACAAAGCCACATCAGAACTGATAAATCCCAAAACTAAAGGGTTTTATAGACTTATTTCTACCTCATATCACTATCTTATGAAGTGATAGACTTTGGTGCTTTCAGCATTTTGGTGGCATTTGGTTTGTTCCTGCAGGCATTCTTTTCATACATTTTTTTTTACTTCCTTTTATATTGTTTATTTAAAAAAACCCTCTCTTTCAATTATATAACATTAAATTTTCTGGGCATAAGAGACAAGATTTTCTCTTTTTTTTTGTATATATCTGTGTGTATATGGAAGAAGTTCTATTTCTTTTTTTTAATTTTGTTTTAAAGAGTTTATTTATTTATTTGACAGAGAGAGACACAGTGAGAGAGGGAACACAAGCAGGGGGAGTGGCAGAGGGAGAAGCAGGCTTCCCACAGAGCAGGGAGCCCGATGCAGGGCTTGATCCCAGGACCCTGGGATCATGACCTGAGCCGAAGGCAGACGCTTAATGACTGAGCCACCCAGGCGCCCCAGTTCTATCTCTTTTTTATTTTTGATGTCTTCATTCCCCCTGCCCTCGATTCTAGAACCTAATACAGACCATTATCTCATGTTGAAAGATAAAAATTACCCAAAGATAATAATTTAGAAAATGAAAGTAAAAAATCACATCAATTTCTCCTCTACCCACCCCTTTGGAAAAAACCACAGTTAACACATGAGTTGTTCTCTCTTTTTCCTATGCACATACTATGACTGGCCTCATGATCCATTCGTTGGCCTAAGTTTGAAACCACATTGACTGTATCAACAAACTCTCCGCTCCCTACTAACTGATAGGTAATGGCTGGTTGCTGATACTTTGTTAAACTCGTATTTTTGAGCAAATTATCAGTGGGAAGCTTTTCCCAAATTTCCCTCCATCTCACGTAGCTCATTAATTCCCTCCTTCTTCCTTCTTCATGGACACTGCTCTCGTGCACAATCAACTATGGGCAGAGTCTCCAGAATGTTCTCCTGTACTTTGCCATCCCATTCTGTGCCTAATTCATCCTGCTCAGCCTCTCAAGTGTTATCTGCCTACAATACAAACCTAATTGTCAGTCTTTTTCTTAAAACTCTTTGCTATATGCTTATGTTTTACCACATTAAGTTCCAAACTCCTTGAGAAGCTCATACGGACTCTATCAGAGCCTCTGAGACCCAAAACCACATTTTCTCAGTCTCACCTCTGATTCCAACCTAGAGGCAATGGGTATTCTGGATTTGACTCATATTGCAAAAGAGTCTCATCTCAAATGAACACGATGCATCTCGAGGACTTCTCCCATGCTGCAGCTGGGAATGAGATCCTAGTTGTAAAGTTCACATATAGAGCCCCCAAATTTATGAAAGTTAACTTTGAGACCAATCCTCAGTCATCCCTCAAGGGATGGAAACCTATGGATTAATGCTTTCCCCAGTCTTCCTTCTAGAGGACAGCTCTGAAATACTTTCTGTATGTTCCTTAGACACCAGAATTAAACCCTAGCGCCCAAGAGCTGTGATCTCAGAAATGCACCTTTATATAGACATTTTTCCCTTCCCCTATTTCCTCCGACCCCCCACTTGTACTCTGGGATTATCTCCTTGACTAGGGCTTTGCTTTCTGGTAGAACCCAAGCTACGATATCTAGTCCTAGACTCCAAATGGGAGTGATTTAGGAAGAGGAGACCCAGGAAAAGCCTTGGGCAATTTGAGGTGGCTAAGGCACTGACAAGGTGTGGGTCAATCATGGGCATTTCTTGCCTTTCACATGCCTGACTATAATGCTGAATGCCAATTGCAGCAAACATGGTCTGACGCCAGCAAGATAGCCAGGAGCCCAGCCTGCTCAGGAGGGATGAAGGTTGCATCACCCCACGAGGCTGGGAACCTGGACAAGTAGGAGTAGTGGCTGGAGGAGAGGGAATTTTAATACGGGTGGTGGAGGAAGAAGGTGATAAGATGCCAATGATAACTTCAGGACCAGTTGCAGCAACGAAGGCTGCAGATTACCGTAGTAATCTTTACCTGTGAAATGGTGTGGAGATTGAGGCTGACCTTGAAGACTTAGAGGCAGAGGTATTTCTGAGGGATACAAAGGATAGACTGTGTGAATTGCTTCTGGATTCCTGACTCACATCCTCTAAGTCCTGTCTCTGATTTCAGCGCACTAAATTCAGTGGCTAGTCTGGTTTACCTCGGGCTGACATCTTTTCTCAAGCACTGGCTGTTTTGCCCTTTTGCCCCTGGGTATTTCCAAAGACCAGCTATGCTTGGTCTGGAAGTATGTAGGGGTTGATATATCCTCAAGTAAGTTTCGACTAATGTGGGATAAGAGTGGTGGATAAAAATCATCAATTCTCAGGTGAACAATTCCAAAAGGTGTTCTATATCCTCTTTAGAAAATTCTATAAAACTGACTGAACGCCAGTTGCCTACAGTGGTTACTTTAATAACGAAACTGTACGTTTGCTTTTTTCCACTTTCCTTTGTTCTTCCCTCACTTCTGCTCCCTGTTTGCAACTTCTTGCCTCAAGCACTACTTTTGGGAAAATTCAAGCTAAGAAAAAAATCCTTACATTCCAATATATCTCTAGCTTCTATTTTCTATCCTATTTCATGCTGTCTGTCTTTTGCTTCTTCCTTGGTATGTGCCAAGGAAATAAATGGAGAAATAAAAGAAATGAAACAAATAATTGAATAGAATTTCCACAAGGAATTAAGCTGCCAAGTTGAAAAGGTCCCCTAAGTAGCCTAGAAAATGGCTGAAAATAGATTATTTTGAAGTTTTTCTCCATGAAAAGTCTGTTTTTAACTCTACATCTGGTGTACAGCTGTTCTGAGATTTCTCTTTGTGATCCTTTTGTGCCAAAACGTCTATTTCTTATAACCCGTGCTTTCTTTGAGCACTTCCTCAATAGTCTTAGGATGCATAGGAGGTAATTTTGTTTGGGTCTTTGAATGTCTGAAGAAGTCTTTATTTTTGCCTTCTACATGATTGAACAGATATGGAGTTACAGGTTAGAAATAATTTCCTTCAAATATTTGAAGGCAGTATCTTCATATTTTCAGTGTAATTGAAAAATCCCCAAGCAATTTTGTTCATAATCCTTTATATGTGATTTCTTTTTCCCCTCTCTGGAAGCTTGTAGAATCTTCTTTAGTCTCCAGTGTTCTGAAGATTCAAATGAAGTGCCTTAATGAAGCTTTGTTGTTTGGTTCTGATCTCTATGTTAAAGATTTCCACAGATGTTTGGTAATCTTTGGAAGGCTTTAAATTTTTCAGTTGTCTTTTAAATAAATTAAAAGAAGAAAAAAGACAGTCTTCCTATTTACTCTTACTTACCATTTCGATTGCTCTTCATTCTTTCCTATAACTCCTGAGCTTTTATCTGATGTCATTTCCTTCAACCTGAAAAACTTCTTTTAGTGCAGACCAGCGGGCTGGTAGTAAATTTTCTAGTTTCCATTCATCTCAGAAAGTCCATTTTATCTTCCTTTTCAAAGGGTATTTTCACTGGATATATAATGCTGGTTTGATACATTTTTGCTTACTTCCATATGCTCCATTTTGTTTTGTGTCCATTGTGAGTGATGAGAAGTCAGGCATGATTGGTATCCTTGTGTAATATGTTCTTTCCCCTCTAGTTGCAATCAAGATTTTCCCTTTATCTTTGGTTTTCACTAGTTCGATTTTTGATGTACTTAGGTCTAGTTTTCTTTATACTTTTCCTGCTTAAGATTCACCAAGACTCTTGGATATGTCGGTTAATATTTTATTTTATTTTTATTATTATGTTATGTTCATCACCATACATTACGTCATTAGTTTTTGATGTAGTGTTCCATGATTCATTGTTTGTGTATAACACCCTGTGCTCCATGCAGAATGTATGTCAGTTAATATTTTTAACAAATTTGCAATTTTAAGCCATTATTTCTTCAAATATTTTCTCCTGCATTTTCTTGTTCCTCTCCATGTAGGGCTCCAATTGTATGCATGTGGACCTCTTGATATTATTGGTCCATAGTCATAAAGGCTCTGAGAAATGAAGGCTCATTTTTTCAATATTTTTCCTTTTAGCAAGTCAGTCTTAAGTTTCACCCCCACCACCCCCTCCCACTTTCCCCCTGAAATCTTCGGTCTCCAGTTTTTAAGTTCATTGAGGAGTTTTCCACTTCAGATATTATATGCTAGAATTCTAGAATTTCCATTTTGTTCTTTTTTTATAGCTTTCATTCTTCTGTTGATATTCCATATCTGTTCACTCTTGAGGACCATAATTTCTCTTAAATCTTTGAACATATTTATGATACCTGCTTTAAAGTCTTTTTTGCTAATTATGATGTCTGCATCATTTCAGAGTTTGCTTTGTCTTGACTGTTTTGTCTCTTGACAACGGTCACATTTTTCTTTTCTTCTAGTGATTTTATATATAAGGCATTGCACCTAATTTGTTGTAGAGATTTTGGGTCTTTTACCTTTGTCTGAAGAGTGCTGATTTTTTTGCATGGGACCATGGTCAGTCAACTGAAATCTCTGCTCAGTTTCTAATGGTTGCTCTCTGCTGGGCTATTTGGAGCCTCCTCCATGGATGCACAGTTCAGTAATTAGTCAAGGATTTGAAGGGAGTTTATATGGAGATTTGGGGGCTTTCTTCTCTGTCATTCCCTCCTTTCAGTCACTTTGGCATCCCCGATGAATCCCTGATTCATTCTCTGACTCCTTCCGTCAGAAAGACAATGGCTCTCTTTATGAATTTTAGCCACCCTGAACCGCATGGATTGAGAAATGCCCTCAGAAGAAAAGCTTTCTAAAAGTAAGTCTCACCCAATGCAATTGCCTTCTGAGAAGCGTTGAATCACCTTTATCTTGGACTCCTTTTGGTTGTTCTGAAGTAACTTCAAATAATTGCTTTTTATACTGGTTTGGAGTTGATAATTGTTGTCTGTGGGAGGGTTAGTCTAATACAGGTATTTGACCATTTCTAAAACTAGACTCTTCTATTATATAGCTCTTAACTCTGTCATGTATCTCTTTAAGAAACTTCAGTGGTGGGGCACCTGGGTGGCTCAGTTGTTTAGGCATCTGCCTTCAGCTCAGGTCATGATCCCAGGGTTCTGGGATCGAGTCCCCCCATTGTGGGCTCCTTGCTTGGCGGGGAGTCTGCTTCTCCCTCTCCCTCTGCCCCTCCCCTGGCTTGTGCTCTCTCTTGCTCACTCTCTCTCAAGAAGTTAAATAAAATCTTTAAACAAAAACAAAACTTCAGTGGTTATTCCTTGTCTATAGATTAAAAACTGATTCTTTAGACTGAATACATTCCATTTTTTTGTTGTTGGTGTGTTAAAAAATTTTCCCCATGGGGTGCCTGGTGGCTCAGTCAGTTAAGCGTCTGTCTTCGGCTCAGGTCATGATCCCAGGGTGCTGAGATTGAGCCCCGTATCAGGCTCCTTGCTCAGCAGGAAGCCTGCTTCTCCCTCTCCCACTCCCCCTGCTTGTGTTCCCTCTCTCACTGTGTCTCTCTCTGTCAAATAAATAAATAAAATCTTCTAAAAAACATTTTCCCCCACAACAGACCCTATATTCCAGCCAAACTGAACTGTTCTCCAAACATTCTATTTTGCTATGCTCCTTTGTTCACATAATTCTTTAGAATAACATTTCTCCTAAATTTGCATGCCCCAATCCTGACTGTTCTTCAAGGTCTAACACAAATGTCAACTCCTCCATGAACACTATCCTTATCTACCCAGTGTGAAGTGACTTCATTCTCTACTAAATACCTCTTTATAATGATTTCATTCATTTAATAAGCCACTCAGGTGGCAGAGTGATATGAGTCGAGTGATTGAAAGAAGAGTAAGACGTAGTCCCCACCCAAGAAATCTCTGCTCCCATAATGGTAGAGAAAGCAAAGTCACCAGGAAGGCAGTAAATGCTGCAGGTAGAAGTTGCTGTGGGAAGCTCTAAAGAGGAACTCAGTCTAGGGTAGCAGGGACAACCTCTTGAGTCAAGTATTCCTAGATCAGAGTCTTGAACAGTGAATTATCTGGATTAGATTCACAGACCAGGAGAGGAGAAACATTCCTGAAAGAGAAAACTACAAATTTGAAGGCACAGAAGTATGAATTCCTATTAGCACCGAGCACTCTGTCCTTAGGGGATCTGACCTCCTAGCAGATGGTAGCAGGTATGACCATGTATCCATAGTTCCTGCCCCTCCCAAGCATCTGCCAGGTGACTCTCCACTCCTGGCTTCTGCAGGATCAAGCCCTCCCCTAAGGTCCAGCTCTCTCAATCAGCCTAAGTTTGCACAGTATAAGTAGATGCGGGAATCATCTACACAGGATCTTTTTCATTCTAATTAGTTCGCTGTGTTTCTTGTTATGACCTGTGTGTGGGCAAAGACAATGCTAAATGCTTTTAGTTCTTATAACCTGAAAGAGAGCTTCAGTACTATATAATCCCTCATTTAATGTTATTGAATGAAGGAGGAAATTCTTCATGAACTTTGCACCAGCTTTATTAAACTTATAACGATGAGCTAGTTCACTCAACACATACTCTGGATTGTGAAACTGAAGGAGAAATTTTAAAACTTGGAATAAATTCAAAAAAATTACACATAACATTTACAAGGATGTTGAATGTGTGTGGAGGAGGGGCGTGAGCAAAGAAAATAAAAAATAGGTTGCTTTAGTGCAGTAAAGTTACTGGCTAATTTTCACTTCCTTTGCTTTTTGTAAATATCATTTTTAAAGGATATGTGAAATGAATGTAAGGTTGAAGGAAGAAAACTTGGCAGAAAATGATAGGTGAGGAACAGCAATGATTTAAGAGCTGTGACAAAGAGTGTTAGAAATCAAGGGGCTTCTGGCTTGCGGGATTTGAGAAGAGCCTCATGCGAGAAGGCTGATCTATGAAGGATGATGACCATCTCCATCAGGGACCAGACAGGAGGCAACAGGCTTAAATTTCAGAATGAGGGATTTAGATAAGAGAGAAGGAAAAATTTTCAGACAGTGCAATTTGATAGACACAGGAATGTGTAGCTGGGGCAGCTTGTGGAATTTCCTTCTCTAGAGGTCTTTTAAAAATAGAACAGTGTTTCATCTGCCTGAAGGATGGACTCTGTTTGACCTTTCAAAGTGTCCATTGAGCCCGGAAGGTGCACCATACCTCAGAGAAGAAAGCACATCTGAATCATCCTGGGTGGCTTGATTAATGAGAATAGGGTGCATAAACTTCATATTTGATTTGATTTACATTAAGTCACATATGTAAGTATGGCTGTTATAGTTCTTTCTTTTCCTTTTGGTTGAATGTTTTCATTTTTAAGCCTTGGAGATTATGGTTTAAGTAAAAATATTACAGAGAAAGGAGGAAGAATGCTCATCTTACTGTAGGGCATGTTTTTTATAGGAACATAGGCAAGAAGAAAAGGATATTTTGGACATCTTTGATTTTGCTTTCACTTCCTATTCTAAATAAAAAAAAACACTGCCTTTTCTGTTGGACTTGTTTTTTTGAGGGTAAAATTTTAAAAAATTAACTTAGTCTAAATGTTTTTTATGGTGTTTTTGGTATCTCAAACTGGGAGAGGTCCTCTGTATATTTAATTTCCTCTCAGGAAGTTTACCTTCAGAAGTCCAAGTGTGAGGTCAAGCTTTGGGTTGCCGGAAATGGTAATGTCCTTTACTGTCTGAGCACCCAGACAACACTTAATAAAACATCCTCCTTTGTGGACATTGGTAAGGATTAAGGTGCTTTAACCATTTCCTCTTATTTTATAATTGGTGAATTCTGTATTCAGTCTTCTAAAACTCAGAAATGAAATTATATGTAAGTAAGAGCTATATTCTCTGGGTTCAGCTATAACTACAGCTTTCCAGTTATAGGTGATATCTTTTTTCCTTTCTAAAAACCAAAATGTTGTAAAGGCCAAAAGGGATGTAAGCTTTAGAACTCATTATTTACCTCAAGCAACAACAATGCCAGGGTATTCTAAACTTGATTTCTAACTGTTTCAGTTGATATGAGGACATTCACAGGATAAAGCAGTGAGTCATAATACCTCATATTCATATAGCTCTTGTCAAAATGCTTACTCATCTAATATCTAATTTGATCTTAAAAAGAGCCTCATCAGTGTCATGATCTTACAGGTGAGAAAATGGGATCTCAGTAAGGAGATCTGACTTGCCCAAGATCACAACACTAGAAGACACACGGTTGGAACGCTCCTGATCTCAAAGCCTGTGTCTTTTTCACTGCATCATGCTATGCTGCCTGTGAGAATCTGTGATTTCCTGGTGTGTGTTTTTTTTTTCCGCCACTGATGAGATCTTTGTCTCTGATTCATTCTGAACCAACATCATAGTAGAAACCATGACACTAATGTTACTGTCACCAAATAGAAAGTTGTGCTAGCATTCTCATGGAGTGAAACACCAAAGGTTTTAAAAAGTCCTACCATTCCACATAGGTCATGCAAACTTCTCATAGGGCAGTCCATATGGAGATTACAACTTACTCTAATTCATGCTAGCTTTTGGTTATTAAGCAACATTTTGTTTTTATGACAAAACTTACTTTAATTCCTGTATCAGTCTCTGACAGAAATTAAATATGAACAACTCCCATAATCCCTGGCTCTCTGTCCTGGGTGTCTTTGGGGGTACAGTGGCTTTATTTCCTTTCCTAACAGTTCGGAAGTTTATTTAATACTGACTCAGAGGAAGCATTCTAGCTGAGTCCTCACATGGTTGTTTACAGCTCCGGAGTGCACATAATAGATAAGCTACCGATTTCCACAAGAACCCCCACATTTCCTGGGTGTGTGGGCGTGTGTGCTTGTGCCTGTGAATTACGATTGTGCAATCCGCCTGCTAGCTGCATCAGGTTGCAAAGCCATTTCTGATCTCTGAAATATTTCTCTCCCAAGCCTAATTTAATCAACCAAAAACCATTGTGTTCCATGGGAGCTGTGCTGGTAACTAATAATTAACACTGAAAAGCCCATGAGTTTATAACAAGATCAAACTTGATATTGAGGCAGGGAGTAGGCAAATTTGCCTGAGGAAGTATTGTGAAATAAAGCTGCAAATGGCCATAGATGAACACTGTTCCATCTGTAGGATTTCTCTCCTTGATTGTAATTATAACTATCACTTACAGAGAGCCCAGTTAGGTCAGTATCATCTTATTTGATTCTAACTGTAGCTCTGAAAGATAAATATGGCTGAAGTAGTTTTATAGAAGAAAGTTGACCAGGGTGCTTGTATTACACTGATGGTAAGTGATAGAATGATGAAGGGGGCCGGGGCTGTTGGACTCCAGTGACCAACCAGGTTCCATAAATCTCTCTTTGGTTCCTTTTTTGATGTGACTTTGCATGAAACTTAATTGTAGGTTACATAAGGTATAGAATTTACTAGAAGAACGGTCTTTGAATAGTAAGGGGATTCAGTCTACAGATGTTTGGAAGATGATGGTGGCAAGCTGAGAATAGCTCCATTAAACTCTTGAATATTTCAGGGAAGGTGATCTGAGGCAGAAATGTTACAGAGACCTCAGATCATTCTTGCCTGGAGATGGCGAATGTGTACATGACTGTGTATGTAATCTATCTTGGGTAGAGAGCTGAAATTATTAAATCTATCATGAACAAGTATTGGACACTGGAAATCCAGAAGCAGATTTTTTTGAATCAATTTTTATTTTTTATTAAAAATTTTTAAAAGTTATTTATTTATTTATTTATTATTATTATTATTTTGAGAGAGAGAGCACAACATGGGGCTGGATCTCAGGTACCCGAGATCATGACCCGAGCAGAAAGCCAAGAGTCAGATGCCTAACCAATTGAGCCACCTAGGTGCCCCTTGAACCAACTTTTTGCATCAAAACTAAGCAACCTGTATTATCTCGATTGTGCTTACCAAATTTAGGCATTCTTTGTAACTTTCATTTTTAAAAGCCATCATAATTCTTTCCCTTTGTTTTCTTTTTCCAGCTGCTGGTGCTACTGAATTTGAGGCATGCCATGTCCCACTTTTGCAGTGATAGTTTTATTTTTGCAAAGTGAATGGAATAGAGTTTGTGGGGATATAGAATGCAGGCACTGAGAAACCTAAATGAATGTGTAAGAATGACCACAAGGCACCAAACGTGGGTGTATTTATCTGCTTGTCTCATTACTAAGAGGTTTTAGTTCTAACAAATATCCGGAAGGATTTAGCTTTGGGGAAGTGGGAAGGGAGAAGGAGTGGAATAAGAGTTTTGAAATTTTAAACAATTTATTTGAGCTCCCAACTGATATACTCCATTTTCTTTACATCAGAAACAAGATTCCTTAAGGGACAGTTAAACCACGAGTGTACATAGGCATTAGAAAGTTGATTTTACAATTTATTTGGTATATTAACAGGAAGACATTTCCTTGCAAGAAAAATTGGAAACTGACAAGTTTAAATATTAGTTATTAAAACAGCAATTAAGACTTTTTGTAGCACAGAAATATGTCTGTCTTAGTGGCATGTGCTCTGCTCCATTTGCAAGTTAATTGTGTTGATGCAATTCTATCTGATGTTCTACTCCTTAGATAGGTCACGTGGTTTCATTGACAGAGGGTAAGTGAAGCTCCTTTTCATTTTCTTTAAAAAATTTTTAAAGTAGCCTCCATACCAGGCATGGAACCCAACATGGGTCATGACGCGAGGCCTGAACTCCCACCCTGAGATCAAGACCTGAGCTGAGATTAAGTGTCAGATGCTTAACCAACTGAGCCACCCAGGTGGCCCTCTTTTCCCCTTTCTTTCAGAAACAACATAGGACAGTGTAGATATTCCGTTCTGGGGTCAGACTACTTGGGTTAAATCCCAGCTCTACCTCTATCAGATTTTACGACCTTAGGCAAGTTAGTTAACCTCTCCGTGTCTTAGTTTCTTTACCTGTAGAATGGGGATGATAATAATGTTACTTATCTCATGGGGTTATTATGAAGATTAAAATGAAAGAATTATAGTACACAAACATAGTGAGAGGTCAATAAATGTAATTCTTTTTGAAATTTTCAGATAGTAATAGTCACCTTTTTTGGGCATACTGTTCTATGAGTTTTAATACATGCATAGATTATTGTAACTACCCACATACCAACACAATAGGATGCAGAATAATTTCAGAAGACTTCCCTTATGCACCTCTCTGTGGTCAGATACTAGTGCCACCCAACCCCTGGCTACCATGGATATGTTTTCTGTCCTTATAGTTTTGCTTTTTTACAGAATGTCGTATAAATGGAATCATATTGTATGTAATCTTTTGAGATTAGCATCTTTCACTTAGCATTATGCCCTTGTGGTACAACCTGATTTATAAAGGAACTCCATCTGAAATTCATCTGACTTCATAGAAAAGGGATTAGATAAGATTTTTTTTTTTTAAGGATCATTAAAGAGAAGAAAACACACAGATTAATATTATCCAAAAGGAGACTTTGGTCTAATATGAGAAAGGAATTTTTCAGAGTTATCAAAATATCAAATATGGTGCATCTTTAAGAGGAAATTCTCTCCCTGTAAGAGTGTAGACACAGAAGCTGAAGGGCCATTTGGAAGGCCAAGTGAAGAGAATGCAAGAGTCAAATATAAAGTAACCGAGAGAAAAGTTGATAATGGTGGTATGCAGTGCTTTGTATGTGGGGGCTTGGAGTGGAACAAGGTGTTGGAAGGTCATGAATAATCCAAAATAATCTGTAAATGTAATCATATTTGCTCCATGCCTTGTGGGTGCCAGCTAACTATTGTCGGGTGCAGGGGGAGCTGGGACACTTGTCATCTCCGCAGATGAACTGTGTACCTGGGCAGGTTAGGTAGCAGCCATTACAGAAGAGGGAGAAGAGGTCAAATCCTGACCTGGACTGGAAGAAAGTGATGGAGTGGGGATGGCAAGATTGAAGGGAAGGGAAGGAGCTGGGCCTAGGCCGAGCAGACAGAGCTGCTACTTTGCACTGCATGCTTGATCCCAGAGACAACAATTGTCATGATATTTTACAAATATCATGTATATTCTCCTAATTTATACAGATGCACACCCATATATAATTATGTGTATTATGTATGTGAATGTATGTGTTTAACTTGATTCATCTTCATTCTGCAAATCAGTTAATTTGCTCCTAAAACCCTGAAAGTTCACTATACCAGCTTATGATTTTCTGGCTATGTCCTAGGGTAATTATGTGGTATTTGATTTAATCCTTGAGTCAAGACTCTGTGGGAGAAATTATATTTTTCACGTTATAGATGAGGAAGCCGAGGTTCAGAGGGGCGAAGTGATTTACCCAGAGAAACAGAGATAGTAAATACAGATCCAGAGCTGCTTCTCAGAAATGCCTGTTTATCTTCAGAGTCTGGGTGTTTCTCTTCACTCCGCTTTTACATGTTGATGAGAGTGGTTGGATTTTGGTCTTTTTTTCTACTTGGAAATCCATGATCCAATTTTATGTTATTTATTATTTTTTTAAAGATTTATTTATTTGAGAGAGAGAGAGAGAGAGAGAGAGAGAGAACGGGGGAGGGGCGGAGGGAGAGGAAGAGAGAGAATCCCAAGCAGACTCCCCGCTGAGCGCAGAGCCCGGAGTGGGGCTCGATCTCATGACCCTGAGATCATGACTTGAGCTGAAACCAACAGTTGGTCACCTAGCTGACTGCCCCACCCAGGCACCCCTCCAATTTTAAATACAAGGGAAAACAAGCTGACATTTTAAAGTATACTCTATAATGATACTTTATGTATTTGTTGTATTATGGTGATAAAACTTTATAACCAGTTACTCACTGAATTTAGCAAGGATTTCAGGAAAGAAAAGCTAAGCTGTGGAAAGGTCTTGGAGTCAGAGGACCTGAGTTGAAATTTTAGTTCTGTTCATCATAGTTGCCTGGTCTCTCTCAGTTTTGTGTTCTTTGGTGAATTCAAAATGTAATACCACAGTTATTATGTTGTTTAATGGCAACATGGATGGGCAAATGCCTGGCTTTATTTATCATGTGGTAGGCATTTAGTAGGAATTTGAGAAATTAGGAAAGATAATTAAGAAGCACTTCTAATTTCATGACTTAAGTATGAGAAGAAGGACTATGGCTTTATTTGTTTGGACTGTAGTCAATTTGGGGTTCTGGTTTGTGCTTGGTGGTTTTATAGTAGGATGTACAGGACTATTTTGTTTACATTCAACTCAATCTTATGCACCTAAGTATGAATCTAGATTAACAGAGAATACATTGAATGAATTAAAGTATTAGATGGTATATAGATTTTCAGGATAGTTCACACCCATATATATATATATATATATATATATATAGCTTTTATGCCATTCTTCTCTTCTTTTAATCGCTCTCATATGAAGACTAGTAAATCCCTCTGGAGATTTCATTACTAAAAGTGACAGAGGCCAAGAGGGGCTGAGAAGTTATTTGAACCTGTTTCATTTTAGCATATATGCTTTTCACTTGAGCTCTTCTCTCTGATTGAAGAGTAATGCAAACGTGAGTCGTCAGGGAATCTGTTCCACTAGGATTCAAACTTCCTATCACTTACGGCTTTGGTTGCCCTAAGGCTGCATTCTCCCATTTTGAGTCTGGCCGAAATTCAGTTCTACTCATCAAGTTTATTTATTGAAAGTTTGCTCCTCCTCATGTCCCACGTGCTGGGGCTTGTTGACCTAGGGAGGAAGCCAAGACACAGCAAGTGAAGACGGTAGAAGTTGGGGAAGCCAGAGAGGAGGCAGAGCCTGGTTGGGCAGAAAAGAAAAGAGAAGCCATCATGGGGAAACCTGAGGCTTGATGATGAGGGCAGCGGGGTGCTCAGCTGTAGGTAGCCGCCATGTTGTTAAAGCATGAGGAGGGAGGGCAGGCACTCCAGATCACTGCTGGAAGCTTGGCTGCTTCCCCAGGTGCCAGCTGTGTTTCAGTCCTCCCAGCTGCACTGGTGAGTGCTGGTTCCATCCTTTTAAAGGCACAGATCACGGCTGCACTGGTGAGTGCTGGTTCCATCTTTTTAAAGGCACAGATCACAGCTTCTGATATTAGAGAAGAGAGTTTAGACAAAGCTTACTTGTTGGAGTATGTTTAAGGAGGGCTGTTTGTTTTTGTCCCATTTGTTTACAACTGTGGTGGTGAGTTTTTCTCTTCTACTCTCAACTCCTCAGTGTGCAGGTGAAACCATGTTGGTAGTGGCCAAAAGGCACAAAGTAATGAGTCCATCCTACCCTTTAGTCAAGTTGATCAAATAGAGTCGAAGTTAACTGCAAAATTTTTAATTCCCTTAATGATGCCACAGGCTAAACAAGACCTTTTGTGCATTTTCTAACTCCCTTCAGCATAGCCGACACGTTACATAATGCCCATTTGTCCTAAAAGTGGACATCTTTACAGCAGAAATTATTGAAAAAGACATGGCAAACATCTCCAGCATCTTCCCAATGGATTGATGGTTCCTTTTCTTCACAGTATTCTGGGCATTATCAATAGTTTTGTTTAAAAAATTAAAAATACCAGGGTGCCTGGGGGGCTCGGTCAGCTAACGGTCCGACTCTTGATTTCCTCTCAGGTCATGATCTCAGGGTCGGAGATCGAATCCCATGTTGAGCTCCGTGCTGGGAGTGGAGTCTGCTTGAGATTCTCTCTCTCCCTCTCCCTCTGCCCCCACCCTCCCCTTAAAAAAATAATGAAAAATACCTCTCACCTACATTTGAACTTTATAAAAACCTCATGTTATAGATGTTATCTTTGTTTTGCAGTGAAGGATCAGAGAAGTTATTTACTTTGTCCAAGAACATATGGCTAGTAAATAAATAAAATCAGATTCTGTACACCAACTTAGGGCCTTTGCTCTCGCTCCTAGAGCACACAACTTTGGTATAGTTGCTGACAAAATACTGAGTGATATAGATGATATACACTGAAATGAATCTGTTGTTCATGCTGTAATAATCTCTTGCCCTCTCCTTGTTTCTCTCATTTCCTATCTTAGTTTAACAACCCTCTTTTTTAAAAAAAGTAATTTTTAATCATTTTTTTATTATTTTAAAAATTTTAATTCCAGTATAATTAGCATACAGTGTTATAATAGTTTTAGGTATATAATCTAGTGATTCATTGATTCTATACATTACTCAGTGTTCATCACTATAAGTGTACACTTCATCGCCTTCACTTATTTCAACCCCCCACCACCTGGTTAAGAGTCTAGTTTTTTTGTGTCTCTTTTCTTCTTTGTTTTGTTTCTTAAATTCCACATATGAGTGAAATCATGGTATTTGTCTTTCTCTGACTTATTTCACTTAGCATTATGCTCTCTAGATCCATCCATGTTGTTGCAAATGACAAGATTTTATTCTTTTTTATGGCTGACTAGTCGTGCATTAAACATATACACCACATCTTCTTTATCTATTCATTTATCAGCGGACACTGGGTTGCTTCCATCATTTGGCTATTATAAATAATGCTGCAGTAAACAGGGGTGCATATATCTTTTCAAATTAATGTTTTCATATTCTTTGGGTAAATACCCAATAGTGGAATTACTGGATCATATGATAATTCTAATTTTTATTTTTTGAGAAACCTCCATACTGTTTCCCATACTTGCATTCCCACCAAGAGTGCACGAGGGTTCCTTTTTCTCCACATCCCTCACCATCAATTGTTGTTTCTTATGTTTTTGACTTTAGCCATACTGATAAGTGTGATGTGATATCTCATTGTGGTTTTGATTTGCATTTCCCTGATGATGAGTGATGTTGAGCACCTTTTCACGTGTCTGTTGGCTATCTGGATGTTTTCTTTGGAGAAATGTCTGTTCATGTCTTCTGCCCCTTTTTAAATTTGATTATTTGGGGGTTTTTGGTGTTGAGTTGTAAAGGTTTTTAAATGTATTTTGGATAGTAACCCTTTATTGGATATGTCATTTGCAAATATCTCTATTCACCAGGTGCAAAATCATAATCATATGGTGCAGGCACAAAATTCAATAGTAAGAGGGAGCTGTGTTATCAAGAAGGTCAGAAACATACAAGAGTATATGGAGAGCTTTATTATGTGACAGGAGGTATCTTAAACCTGAAAAAGGAAAAAGAAAAGAAAAAAATGATTGACTTACTATTTGAAAAAGACTAAAAATGCCCATTAACACCATAAGCCACATGCCAAGACGAAATCCAGATGGATTAAAAATGTAGAAGTAAAAAATCATTTAAAAAACTATAAGAACATGAATATTTACCTGATCTTAGGGGAGGACAGGAATTTCTAAGCATAAAGGCAGTGAAAGAAAGCACAAATATTTATAGATTTGATTACATAAAAGTTGACTTCTGAATTGTCATAAATAAAAAAAATGAAAATCAAAGAATGGATGTGAAAATATTTGACATCAGATTAAGAAGGGCTGTCATTTTTAATATAAAAAAAATTCTGGGGCACCTGGGTGGCTCAGTCATTAAGCGTCTGCCTTCGGCTCAGGTCATGATCCCAGGGTCCTGAGATCGAGCCCCGCATGGGGCTCTCTGCTCGGCAGGAAGCCTGCTTCTCCCTCTTCTACTCCCCCTGCTTGTGTTCCCTCTCTCGCTGTCTCTCTAATAAATAAATAAAATCTTAAAAAAAAGTTCTTAAGGATCAAAGACAATAATCTCTAAGACTGCAATAAAAAAGCGGATAAAAGGTTTAACCAGAAAATTCAGTGAAGACAAAATATAAGAGGCTAATTTTAATTCAAAGATTTCAATTCATTTTCTAAGAAAAGCACTGATTAAAACAAGATAGCCTTTCTCTACCAAAATAGAATGAATGTTTCAAAGTATATATTCAATTTGGTAATGGTCTGGTGATGGACACATCGGTGGGGTCATAAACTGGTGTATGTACACTTTCTGGAGAGCACTTAAAATTTTTTTTGAGAACCTCAGATAAGTTTGTGCCTTTTGACCTCATAATTCTCTTTCTAGGAATATACTCTGTGGTTTTAGTAAAAATTTCAAACAAAGATAGATAAATATCACTGAAATATATCTATATATGATATATATTACAAAAATATATATATGCAAAGATTTTTATTTCAATATTTTAGGAAAGCTTTTTATTATGGAAAATTTTACACCAATATAAAAGTAGAGAGAATATTATAATCAGTCTCTATGTACCCATTACCTGGCTTCAGAAATTGTTAATATTTTCCCACTCCTATTTCATCTGTTTCTGTGTGCTTTCTGTCCAGGACTATTTTAAAGCAAATGAAAGACCTCTTATTATTTTATTTGTAAATACTTCAGTATGATAAAATCTTTAAAAAGTATCCAGAGGCCATTATTAAGTCTAAGGCAATTAAACAGATTTACATTCACATTTCTTCACTGACTAAAGAATGTCTTTTGATTACTGTTTTGCTTACATTAGAATCCAAAAGAAAAGTCTGCACATTGCACATATTGTTGTTACATCTCTTAAGTTAATGTATAACAGTCCCCCCTTTCTCTTTCTCCTGTTATTTATTTGATAAATAAACTAGGTCATTTGTCCTATAGAATGTCAGACTTAGCTGATGTCTGCCTCATGGTATCATTTAATGTTTTTCTCTTTCTCTCTTATTTTCTGTAAAATAGCACTTAGATTCAGGCTTGATTAGTCAAGCTCATTTTCAGTTTTATTTTTTGGCAAGAATACTGTATGTGTGGTGTTTTGTACTTCCTGTTGTATTATATGAGTATGCACATAATTACTGGTTGCCCCACTTTCAGCGACTCTAAGATTGATTTGTAGTTCTGATGAACCCTCTTTATCAAGGTTCCTATTGACTTTTTACATAATTGCTAGTTATAACATTTATTAATGATCATTGCCTAGAGCCACTGTTTCATTAGAACTTACAAAATGGTATTTTTCTAATTCAACCAGTCCTTTTGCATCAGCTGGAAATTTTCTGTAAAGAAAAGCTCTCTCTCCAACAACTTGATTACCCTAAAAGAGTTCATGCTGGAAAGGCATGATACATGCTTGATTCTTTTCCTATCTTCAATTTTTCAGAGTAATGTGTCAATACTCTTGCTACCTTTACCTCATTGGTTATTATGGTGCAAGCTGGTAACAACATAAATAAATGTCTGACAGTAGAAGATACCCTGTCGTATATCTATGCTATAAGTACTATGCAGCTTTAAATTTCAAAGAATATTCAATAGTGTAGGAAAATATTCCAAATAAAATGTTAATTGAAAAGACCCAGAAGTGTATATATAGTGTGATATAAATATTATCTAAAATGCATGCACTGTAAAATACTACCTCAGGCTCAGATATTAACATGACCACCGTAGGATAGTAAGTTTTAATCTTACAATTTTAATCTTTATTTTCCATAGACCCTTTTAGAAGATCAATTATTTTTATCCTTAAAAGAAAATGTAAATTTGTTTGAAGGAAATATCTCTGGGTAAGTTGTTAGACTCATGGATGCCGATTTTGGTTCCAGTTTTGACTTCTATTGTAACTTCTATTATAACTCTCTCCTACATCTAGACAAGTTTTTAGGGTGCTAACCAAACAATTGGAGTGATTTAAAATGTGCTCAATTCTGCAGATTCTGAGACATCTTTTTCATTAAACATAACACTCTCTGTTGACTCACATAATCAGTAGAACAGAATCTATTAAGTCACGCTCAACTAAATTTGACTAGTTCAGAAGACAGCTGAACTGAATTTCCTGTTTGTGTGTGTGTGTGTGTGTGTGTGTGTGTGTGTGTGTGTGTATGTGTGTGGCGTGTTTTATCAAGTGATTCATTGGCCCATATCAGATAAACACATGGACCATAATCTCAAGATTGCATCTTCTTGCCAGGGTCTGTTTAATATACTACATTTGTTTGTTGCTTAGTTTCAAGATAAATGAAAGGAAACCAGCACACTGGCTCTGATTTTGACAAGTTCCCCAAGTAATCCTCAATAAAGTACTTGATTCTCCAGGGACCTCCCTGAGGCCCAGTTTCTACCTCCATAAAATGAGGATCAGATGGTTTGATTCAGGGGTTGTTTCCAACACAGTGTATGTAACACTCTTGGCATAATCCCCAGCAACTCACATTTGCCCAAGAAACACTAGTTTTTTCTTCTCTCTTCCTAAACAGAAAGGGAAGCAGTCTTTTCCAGTTTTACTCTTCTAATATTAGAGAGCAGATCCTAGGGGCACATATCTAGAATCAAGTCCAGCTCCACTCCTGGTTTTGGGACCAGTGAAATAAATAACTCTTTTGTGCCTCAGTTTTCCCTACCTGAAAATGGGGAAAATAATAGTACTTACTTATAGCCTGCTATGCATATAAAATGGGTTAGTAAATGCCTCGCACTTAGAACTTTTCCTGGCACAGAGTAGGAACTCTATGGGTGGGAGCTATTATCTTTATTATCTGCCCAGAAAAATGGTATGTCCAAGCTCAAGGTTCAAGGCACGTCCCCCTTGGATGATGCGTGAGATACACTGACCACTTCTTGCTTTACTTCTCGTTTTCTAGGTCCTACACAGAACCTCTTCCTTCTGTTGATTCATTTAATATTTACGGTCACAAAATCCAGACTTTTCTTTTTATAATACTGTGATTATAATTGATTAGGATTATGTGAGACTTGTCCCTTTTCCTTGTTCCTTTTTGTTGTTGTTGTGATGGCGGTGATGGTACGGTGAGGGTGTGTGTGTGTGTGTGTGTGTGTGCGTGTGTGTGTGTGTGTGTGCGTGTGTGCACGTGTATTATAGCCTGAGATATGGTGGCATAGCCAGCGTGATGGATGTGGGTATAGCTGTAACTTTCTACAGATTCATTATATTTCTAGTTTTTATTGGGAAATTTCCACAGATTTCTACTTCTGTTATGGGACATTTTATTAGCATATCTCTCAAAAAGTAAGCAGGATATCTCTCGATCATGCTTGTTGAGGGGTGGAAATGGAATAACCTCAGTTATTCCAATATTTTGACAACAGAGGGTTATTAGACATGTTTAAGAGAAGGTGCTGAATGACTCAGAGATAGGGACAAACCATATGGCCATATTATTCAAGAATGGGACAATGTAGTCAGGGCACAGGGAGCTCTAGATCCCACAAGGGAACATTACTCTCAGATTATAGGGACTGTGTTAGAAAACATTTCTCACTCAAACTGAAGAAAATAAAAACACAGATCCAAAGTAGATATAAGGTGGCTTCTGTGGTAGTAACCTAAGAGATAATTTTGTAAATGAGCTGCTAATGAGACAAAGATGTCCTTTCTATTAATTCACAGGCTCCAGGGTGTTTCTCAGTTTCCATCAAAGTGATCAGGGTGTGTAAACAGGACAGTGTATTGCAACACACCTATGGGGATGTTGTATTGTCAAAACAGATTGAGTTATGGAAATGGGGTCTGGAGAAATGAGCGCCCATGAGGAAAGCCTTGTCATTGGCAGTTAGCAGTTCTCAGAGTAGACAGTAATCTGCATCTGAGGGCAGGCCCCTGTTGTCTGGACAGAAATACTTAGCAAGTGATAGGACAATCCACTCAGATATTCCACTGAGACTATTAAGAGCATCTATGCCCAAGTGCTTTAATTCTGTGTTCACCAGGGACAGACTGAGACATCCTTTGTTCCGCTGATTGTCATACCCAACAGTAGGAAATGATGTCTGCGAATCTGCTCAAATGAACCTCCTATCTGGGGCAGATCACACAGGGCGTTGTGGACCATGCTAAGAATTTTGGAGGTTGGGAAACCATTTGTGGGTTTTTTAAAAGGAAGTGAGAGAAAATGTGGTGCTATTTATAGATTTATAAACTACAAAATCAGAGAAAAATCACTTACTTGAACTACTTTAAGTTTTAAAAAAGAGAGTCACTTACTTTCCATTCACAAAAACTTTGGAAACACTCTAAGATATTATATTACTCAGGATTCTCCAGGGAAACAGATCAACAGCATATATATCTGTCTCTATCCTGAAACCTCAGTCCTAGCTCTTAAGGCCTTCAACTGATTGGTTGAAACTTGCCCACATTATGGAGGGTAATCTGTTTTGCTCAAAGTCTACTGACTAAATGTGAATCACATCTAAGAAATAGCTTCGCAGTATCACATCTGGATTGGTCGTTGACCAAACAACTGGACACGACACTCTAGCCAAATCGACACATTAAAATTAACCATTGCAGACAGAGAGAATTTATGATGTCACTTTTAGTTGAGAGGTGACTTTATTAGTTCAGGAAAGTCGATTGGCCATTTCTACTTGAGGCCTGCAATAGGTAAGAGAGAGGGCCACTCTCCTTATCTGCTTCACACTTGAAGGGAGGCCTGAAGTAGCACGAGCATTTTATAACCCCCTGGAAATCCAAGGTGATAAGTGCCATTATTTGAACACTTCCCTTCTTTGTCCTATTATCATACAATCCTTTTATTGACAACTTTGTGATAAGGCTAAAGTCCTTTAGCTTCACTGTTGACATTGTGGAACCCTATCAATTGATCCTTTGTTGATTCACTTAAATTTTCCACCTTAGAAAAAATGAATGCCTCCATTTCTTTTATTTTTTATTAACATATAATGTGTTATTTGTTTCAGGGGTACAGATCTGTGATTCATCAGTCTTACACAATTCACAGCGCTCACCATAGCACGTACCCTCCCCAATGTCCATCACCCAGCCACCCCATCCCTCCCACCCGCCCTCCACTCCAGTAACCCTCAGTTTGTTTCCTGAGATTAAGAATCTCATGGTTTGTCTCCCTCTCTGGTTTTGTCTTGTTTCATTTTTCCCTCCCTTCCCCTATGATCCTCTGTCTTGTTTCTCCAATTCCTCATATCAGTGAGATCATATGATAATTGTCTTTCTCTGATTGACTTATTTCACTTAGCATAATACCCTCAAGTTCCATCCATGTTGTTGCAAATGGCAAGATTTCATTTTTGATGGCTGCATAATATTCCATTATATATATCTCCACATCTTCTTTATCCATTCATCTGTTGATGGACATCTAGGCTCTTTCCATAGTTTGGCTATTGTGGACATTGCTGCTATAAACATCGGGGTGCATGTGCCCCTTCGGATCACTACATTTGTATCTTTGGGGTAAATACCCAGTAGTGCAATTGCTGGGTTGTAGGGTAGCTCTATTTTCAACTGTTTGAGGAACCTCCATACTGTTTTCCAGAGTGGTTGCACCAGCTTGCATTCCCACCAACAGTGTAGGAGGGTTCCCCTTTCCCCGCATCCTCGCCAAAATCTGTCATTTCCTGACTTGATAATTTTAGCCATTCTGACTGGTGTGAAGTGGCATCTCATTGAGGTTTTGATTTGTAGTTCCCTGATGCCGAGTGATGTTGAGTGAATGCCTCCATTTCTAATGAACAGTCTTTCTCCTTACAAGCAGTCTTTCAAAACCCCAATGACCAGGTTGAAAGGAGATGAAAAAGGATATTAGAATCGGTTCTAGCAGATTGCTAACAATCTTGTTTGATGACAGAAAAGGGAGAGTTTCCTGTCTGCTTTCTGGTTTTTAAAGTCTTTTCCTGTACATTTTGGAGCCATGGTGGTAAATGCACCAACCTATATTTAGTCCCAGGCTCAGCCTGATCATCTAAGGCTGACAAGGAAAAAATTCTAGTTTCTAGAAAATTCTAGAAAAATTGACTCATCATTTAATTACATGAAAGTTAAAGGTCACCTTGTGATTAATTATTTGAAATAACAATAATCATAACAATTTTGTATCATCTTTGTAAATTTTCATCTAAATTCTGACTCTAAAACTCATTCAGATCAGGTTTAAAAAGAAATACCACCAAGGGCAAGTCATTTATCATCAATTGCAAGTGTCATGGTCAATAAATATGAGTTGGATTCCACATGAGCCATTTAGTTTTAAGGCCCATGTTTTAGATTGTATTCCAATGTTTTAAGCTCGATCTCTAACCCTCTGAAATATATTCTTACTTACTAAGGGGAATGGGCAAGAGGTATGGGAAAATCAATACACGGATATGCTCCTGTAAGAAAACAACTCAGAGTTGCAGGTTGTTGCAGTGTGGTAGTGGATAAAGTATGTCCTCGCCCTGGCATGGATGGGTGTAAAGGGCCAGCATCTTTCTGTCTGCATCACATTTGTTTTTAAGATTTTATATATTTATTTGACAGAGAGAGAGAGATTGAGCATGAGCGGGGGGAGGAGAGGGAGAAGCAGGCTCTCTGCCGAGCAGGGAGCCTGATGTGGGGCTCCATCTCAGGACCCTGAGACCATGCCCCGGGGGCAAAGGCAGCCACTTAACAGACTGATCCACCCAGGCGCTCCTCACATTTGTTTTTTAAGTGAAATTTTGACTTTATTTTAAAACTAACTAGGCAGGAAAATTACTGTGCCTATCAAAGTACACAAGTCGTTCCTGTTGTTTACCAGAATTTTAAGATGTTTTTTCTTTCTCACTTATATTACTCACAAATTCTAGAGAATGGAATTTGAACTCTTAACTAATTTATTATTAAATTATTTATTAATTTTATTATTATTATTAACAAATTTGTTAGTTAGATTTAGCATCTGATCCTCAGTTTTACTCATCTATATGCCATATTTGTAAATGAATATTCTTCTTTTGTTTATGGGATCCAACCAATAATGATTCCATGGGGACACTAGTGTGGCAAAATAAGAACTTTCTATGAATCTAAGATTTGCTAAGATTTGCTGATTATGTGACCTCCACTAAGGACAGATATTCAAAGAAGCCCCCAGCCCTCAGGGAGTCCACATTGTCATGGGGCACCCAGGTAAAGGAACACTTGTAAAACATTTTGATCAATGGTATCAAAGAGGTTTCCTCCCACCACCCACATATCCTTTGTTGTGGACCCTATTCTTTCTACTTGCTCAGCCTTCCATACTCCTCTTCAGGGATTCCAATTTTCCCTGGTGAGTCCTGCCTTCCCAGTTAAGACCTGTCATTTGAAGTTCACCAGGCTGTCATTCACAGTAACTAGACTCCTTTAACCAAGGGACGAGTACGTGACCCAACATAGGCTAACTGATTCTCTCTCTCAGGATCTTGAAACTTAGTGAGTGGCTTAAGGAGGGAAAATGGTTGGAAGCTTCATTCCTTTGGCTGTATCCTGAAGAGACTATCCAACCTGCCCTCATGACTGGTTCTTCTTTCCTGGTTGTGCAAGAAGCCTCGTTATTCAAGTTTCCTTTGATTTTGTGAGCTACTTCATCCCATATCTTTCCAATAAATTCCTTTAGAAATGTGGTTTATGTTGCTTAACATGAATGAAGCTTTGATATGGAGCATTCCCTGGCCCTCCTTATTCTGGGCCATACCTCCATCCTTTCCTTGTATAAATTTCATTCTATTTTCTGTCATTCTCTACATTTTTATGCTAGGGTACAGTGATTGCCATTTGAGGGAGGGTCTTGGCCCAACTGAGGCAGACCTGGGTTTTCCCTTTATTACGTTAATCACACTGGGTAGGAATTTGAAGAACTATCATCTGTACTATCATTTCAAACTATCATTTGAAGAACTCTCATCTACTGTACATATGTTACCTCATTTAATCATTATAGTAAGTCTACATATTAGGCATTATTATCTCCATTTTATGATTAAGGAAACAGAAGTTCAGACATGTTACATAGCAGGAATATATTAGAGCTCTAATTTGAACCAACATTTACCTAATCTCAAAACTCAATTTTTCCCTGAGTCGTCTCAGCTACTCTTCCCAGAGACATCACAATTTTTGTATCTTGAATGCATTACTTTATCACTGGGAAACTTGGTTTCCTTACCTATAAAATAGGAATATGAAAACCTTACTATGTCATAGTTGTAATTACTAAATGGGATAGTGTAGAGAAAGCCTCTGGCTTTTGTAGGTGGCCAAAAGTGAATGCTTTCTAGTTCAATGTCCAAATTTGATATGTAAATCTGGATCTTGGAGATTATGGTGAATTTAAAATCTTGACCAAATCAGTAATTTCTGATTATCCCTTAACCAACTTCTTACCAGAGGGTCTAGCAGCTGAAAAACTTTAAATTTGATTGTTCTCTCCTTTCTCCTCTCCCCCACACCTTTCCATCTCCTGGAAGAAATGCTAACAAATGATGAAACTCTTATAATAGAACATCAATGGCAAGGACCATTGTGAACTCAAACTCTGAGGAAGTGGGAGATGGTCTTCTGCACATTTGCCTCCAAGATTATGTGTTTCTTATGTCATTTTTTAAAAAGATTTTATTTATTTACTTGACAGAGAGAGGGCAAGCACAAGCAGGGGGAGCGGCAGGCAGAGGGACAGGGAGAAGCAGGCTTCCCGCCAAGCAGGGATCCCCGCTGAGCAAAGAGCATGATGCGATGCAGGGCTCCATCCCAGGACCCTGGGATCATGACCTGAGCCGAAGGCAGACGCTTAACGACTGAGCCACCCAGGCACCCCGTCATTTTTTAGTTTAAAAATGTTACTCATTTTTTATAACACTTTAGAATATCCCTAAACTTCTATATCTAAGGTTTTTAACTTCAGAAGGAATTTTCAGTTTAGCAGTTGAAAATAGTAACCCCTCTACTTCGTAGTGTTGCTGTCAAGGTTAAATAATATGCAACAGGGGCATGTGGGTGGCTCAGTCAGTTAAGCATCTGCCTTTGGCTCAGGTCATGATCTCAGGGTCCTGGGATCGAGCCCCATGTCAGGCTCCTTCCTCAATGGGGAGTCTGCTTCTCCCTCTCCCTCCGCCCCGCCCCCCGCTTGTACTCTCTCTTGCTTTGCTCTCTCTCTCTCAAATAAATAAATAAATAAATAAATAAATAAATAAATAAAATCTTTAAAAAAATAATACATGACAATTGCCATGCCTAGCATGGACTCGGTACTCAGTAACTCTCAGCTATGATTATTACGACACATTTATATTTTTAGTATGTTGTACATAACTGATGCCTAGCAAATTTGGTTGAATTGAATAGAGTAGTCCACTGGAAAAAGATGTTTCATGGAAAAGGTGAGTAGTGGAAAAGAAAATGTTTTAAGCTATACAATGTTTGAATGCAAACTGAGGGAGAATAAGTGAAACGCAAAGTTTTGACTTAATTAGTCTGGGCAATTTTTCTAGTATAAGATTGGGTTACGGTAAAATTAGAAAATACTGATTCAAACGAAGCTTTTGGTTTTAGCTTCGAGTTTAAGTGTTACTCATTTTCCTTGTGATCAGGAAGCAATATCTGCCCCGAGTGGATATGAGGGAAACTATACTTTGAAAATGCCCCGAAGTGTAAAGGTGCTTCCTTGTCCCTATGACTATAAATGAAGCCCACATCCTTTCCTTCTGGCCAAGGTGATGGTAAAAACATACCTGCAAATACATATTATGAGCATTTATTTTACAAATCTTTGTCAAAGTGACAGTTTGTGAGAATCGCATGCTTAGGGCTGGTTGCGAGCGATATCCCAACTCTGTAGCCCAGGGAGCATCAGATACGGCTGCCCAGTGATATGGGGGTGTGGTTTGAGTGGCCGGAGGAGGAGCAGGAAAGTGGGAAAGCTAAAAAACAAAACAAAACAAAACTGGGAGCGGGGCATGGAGAATTCACTGGAACCAAGGTTAAGGCAGAGGCGAGTAACTGAAAGCATGATAAATCAATGTCTTTGGGGGGAAACTGAAGGTACAAATAGTAGGAAAAAACTTATAACATCAAGACCTCTGGTGGTACAAGTCCGGATGGAGGGTGGGTCATAAAGCCAGGTGTTCAGAGATGAGTAAGGACCATGAGGTTGTATTAGAATCACACAAGCCTGATGGCTTCACACGTCCTTGGTTTGCCTCTCACCCACGGCGGGTCCACCGCTAAAACAGACCAATTAGCTTACAACTCTGGGACAGGACAGACTGCAAACTGCCATAGGTGGGCAGAAGTCTTATATCAAGTTCGAAAGTGAAGAGAGATTTTCATAAGCAAGAGGTTTCATCTCCTATAATAATATATTTCTGTACTGCCTCCCACCTCAAATCTACAGCAGGAGAAAAGACAAATATTGAAATAACGCAAGAGAGCTACATCATCCTCCTTCATCTTACTGGGCCTCTCAGCTTTTGCCCCCAGCTGCGGCAACAAGGGACAGCGGGGTAGGGCCAGGTTGGGGGATGGTACTTCTTTACAGTTATACAAATAAATTTTTATTTCCACCTATAACTGATGGGACTATTGACTTATTTAAGACAATATAAATTAAATAGTATGCTTTTATTATTTATTTATTAAAAATATAAATTAGAGAATATGGTTTTAAAAAAATATGGTAAATGGCACGTAGATTATTGAGATTTGAAAAAATGTTCACCATGGTTCTTGACGCACTTCTAGTATTCATGTAGTGGCAAACATTGTTAACAGAAAAGAGAAGAACAGAAGGTGTCAGGGGAGGGCAAGTAAGTCAAAAGCCAGTGATATTTTACAATTGAGCAAGATCAAAAGTAGTGAGGAAAATTGCTACGGCCTTAAAAGGTGTCATTCTGGGCACCTGGGTGGCTCAGTTGGTTAAGCAACTGCCTTCAGCTCAGGTCATGATCCTGGAGCCCCAGGATCTAGTCCCACATTGGACTCTCTGCTCAGCAGGGAGTCTGCTTCTCCCTCTGACCCTCCCCCTTCTCGTGCTCTTTCTCTCTCTCTCAAATAAATAAATAAAATCTTTTTTTTTTAAAGGTGTCACTCTGTCAGATTTCTCTTGGATGATGTTCTCCTCTCTGAAAAATATATTTATCAGTAGCTGCCCGAACTATTCTATTGACATTTAAAAAATTTATTGTGAAAAATCCAAAGCATACACAAAAGGAGAGAAAAAAGTGTAAGTTCTCATGAACCTATCATCCAGCTTCAAGAATTATAAATATTTTTACAATCTTGTTTCATTTAGACCCTCACTTTTATGTGTGTGGAGGGGCTAGAGTATTTAAGCAAATTCTAGACATTGTGTCATTTCACCCATAAATACTTCATTATGCACGGCTAATTGAAAGAGTATGTTTTATGTGCAAACCATGTCATTATCACAATTCACAAAATTAACAATTTTAATATAGTCAATCCATATTCAAATTTACATGATTGTCTCACATATTTTAACAATATGTCCCATTTGCTATAATTATGCAAAAAGAATGTGAAAAGTCACTAGAAATCATAAAAGACACTTATTTGAAGAAGCACTTATACTAAAAATATATGATGATGAGGAGGATAGACTTGTGATCTATTATAGTAAAAGTAAATATTGTGTCTGGGATTAAGTTGCAAAAATCCTTAGCTTTAAATTGCATAATATTTCAGAAAGTCAATATAAAAGTTTTTGCTTTTTATTTTTATAAAATTTTATTTGGTTTCCTGAGAATGTTGGATAATTTATTTTTGCTCTTTTGTATTGTTTTCCATTTTATAATATTTATTTTTCTGGTAATGAAAGTAATTCATATAAAAATGTTGAAAAATCAGTCATAATTTCATGACCCAGTGATGACCACTCAATATCCTGGAATATTTCCTGCAGTCTTCAGTGTAGCTATGTGCTTGTGACACATACAGTGTATATAATGTGTACAAACAGGCTTTCATTCATTGTAACCCACTTTTTGCAATTTACGTTTTATCTTATGCATTTCCCAAGTCATTGAACAACAATTATTATTTTCACAAATCTGTGTGAATCTATGACTACTCCATAGCATAAGTCCCTAAAATGGAATTACTGTGTTCAGAGTATGAATACTTGTAAGCTTCTTAGTATTTATTGCTTCATGATCCGTCAGAAATTATTTTCCAATTTCCAGAAAATTAGCACTTATTTTAATTCTACTTCATTAGCATAAAATATTAACATGCAACTTTTTGGATAAATTGATGTACGAAATATTACATCTGTCTTATTTTTTTCATTTAACTTTTTGTGAGAATGAATTATGTTTCAGTGTTTTTTGGAAATGTTTTTTCAAATGTTTATAACTGTAATTTTTTGCCTATTAAAATGTTTGACCAACTTTCTATTTCAGGACCCATCTTACTGAGTTGTTAATATTTTGTCTATAGTAAAGATATAAAATTTTTTGTGTATTGTTGCTTATGTTGGCAAATATTTTTCTAACTTTTTCTTCTAAGTTCATTTGTTTTTTCCTAAAGAGATTTTACATTTTTATAGTCAAGCCTATCAATGGTTTTTATTATTTCTTTCAAAGATTTTACTTAGTCCTTCCCATTCTCAAATAGTAAGTATATACTTAAATTTGCTTCATGTTGATTTATGATTTTTAAAAATACCTTATTCTTTATTCCTTCTGAATTAAATTTAGGAGTATGGTGTGATGAGAAGCACGGACAGGACCTTTTCCAATCATTTCATTTTCATATCATATAAGGAATAACCTTTCCTTTCCTTAATAACTTTTAGTCATAACTTATCACACACTAAACTTTTATGTCCACTTTGGCACATTAATGATGCATTGATTTAGAATTATTTTTTCTTGGTAGATTTTTAAAAAAGATTTGTCTATTTATTTGAGAGCAAGAGAGAGCGCAGCAATTTATTTAAATTAGAGAGAAACAGGGGGAGCAAGAGTGGGGCAGAGAGAGAGACTCTTCAAGCTGACTCCCCGCTGAGCACGGATCCCACTGGGTCTCCATCCCAGACCCAAGAGATCAGATCTCAGCCAAACCCAAGAGTCAGATAGATGTTCAACCAGCTGAACCACCCAGGCGCCGCCGCCCCCCGCCCCGCCTTGGTAGATTGTTAGAAGACCCTCTTCGTAGTCTTTTTTTTAAAAAATTTCCTACTTTGAACATGACAGTTAATGAAAATGTGTTGTGTAATATAAACGATTGAGTCATTAATACACCTGGGAAAGTATTAACTCTAAGATAAATCATTGTTTCGACTGTTTTAAATATTTAACTTTTGAAAAAAAAAAAAGAGTGCTGGGCCTGATGGGTTAATGACCCCTCCATTTTATGATTCTTTCATGTAACTTTACTCAGGCACAGTCATTGCCTAATTCAGAGCACCAAGCTAGATTCTCATGTTCCCCAGGATCAAGATTAACATTGGGAGCTAAGGCTTTTTAATTCGTCATTCTTCCAAAGCAACTGTGGTGCAGGCTGGTATTTCTGAAACCTTAACAATGTGCAGACACCTTTTGCAAAAGACCTTTGAAGACTGTCTCGTCAATCCAGCCGGATATCCATATATACCAACCCATTCTGGAATATCTCAACCACATTCTCCCTAAGAATTGGCCTGTGGGGATTCTTTCTCAGCGCCCCCGCGATCCCGCGCGCCCACACACACGCACAGCGATCCTAACTCTACTGTAAACTGCAGCCCCGCAGGGACCCGATCTGCTTTTGCAACCTCCCGCCGTCCAGCATTCACTCTCCCGATGTTCGCTCCCGGAATGAGCCCGCACCTTGCTGCGCTCCCCCTCCCACGCTAGCGGCGAGTGGCGGAGCGGATCTCCAGCTTTCCGGCCGCCTCCTGCCTCCTCCCAGTCTCCTGGAGGCCGCGGCGTCTCTGGCGCTGGGCGGCCGCCTCTCTACGCCCAGCTCGGCCCCGGGCTCGCCGGCCTCGGTCCCGGATCCCCCGCCCGCCAGGGTTCCGGGCAAGCGGCGCACAGGATGGATACCTCCTCCTCACCTCTTTCCCTTCCTCCTTCCCCTCTGCCTCCCTTTGCAGCAGTGTAAGAACGGATTGAGAAAGTATCTTTACTTCGTTACTTCATTAAGTAACGTCTCTGCTTCTTAGGGAAAGACCTGGGTGTCTGGTCTTCAGTTTCCGTGAAATAAAACAAGGGACTGAAGTAGACGGGGCTTTTCACGCTGAGTCCCCCGGGAAAGAAAAGGCGCCTCAGGGGGCGCTGTTTGAACCGATCTAAACAAGCAAAACCAAACCAAACACTTCTCCCCTCCTCCCCAAAAAACACAACCACAAAACACCCAACAACAACAAACCCTCGTAAAAACGTTGAAGCAGATCACCTTCCAGGACTTTTTCAGTGCTAACATGCCATGCTTTAAGAATTTTTCTTCATTTTCTTCACAATGCATCACTTGCCTTTGTTTTCATCTGTAATGATTTTCACAAATTGGTAATTTTACCTCAACAGTTTCCTTATATACATTTAATAACTTGTGTACATTCCAACCATTAGCTGATTAGAGCAGCTTACATTTAAAAAATCACACAAATTCTGTTCCAGAGAAAATTCTGGAATCTAGACCAAAGATGAGAGTTTTAGTCCTAGGTGTGCCACTGTTTTGTTTTGTCTTGAGCAATTCACTTCACCTCACTTTTGATCTCTGAAGAATGAACTAGCAGACCTGAATGGTCTCTTTCCTGTTTTGAGTTTTCAGGACACCCACGCTTCCTGACCTGCTGGCAAACTATGTAGTCAGGCTAGGTAGAATGTAGTTAAGTTTAACTGCCTAGGATGGTGCCTTGGCTCCCAATTAGGGGTTTTTACCCCTTGGGGCTTTGGCCACTCCTTTCTTCACTGACCTTATAGATAGGAAGCAGGTTGAGTCATTTGCTGTGGGGTTAGAGGGGGTTTGAAGGGCTCCTTCCAGATAGCATCTGAAAGTAGGTCCCACGTGAAACCTATGGTCCCACTTCATTACAGGAAGAAGATGAGAAGACCATATACTTTTTTTCCCTTTATGATAAGGCACTCTTCACAATCTACTGGTCTCCTAAGGCTGCTATTTTTGGTAAGGAAACTGTAAGTTTGGTGCCAAAGAGTTAAATCAAGTGCACTAGGATGCAAAACAGGACGTTGCCTGAGGTGACCAAAAGGTGTACAACTCTCCTTATATGGTTAACTTCCTTGGATTAAAAAAAAATGCTCACTTAGTTATTCTCAAGCTTAGAGGTTAGAAGAAGCGTTAATGACAGACCTTTGATTTAACTCATAGATCACAGATCTTCCTGGATAACTACCATCTAATCTAGGAAAAGTTTGCTGAAGCAAAAGATAATGTGTTTTCCACATGAAGGCTACTCTATCTACAAGTTAATTTCTTAAACAGCTTCTTTGGTGACATAGGTATAGTCAGAGTCTTAGATCTGCTAGCATTCTGGCATTTTTGCTATCCCCAAACCCAGTAAACTCATATCAATAGCTCATTTCTGTTTCGAATTATAAGATAGGGGCCTTTAAAGATTTTAAGAAGTTATTTGCCAAGGGACTCTAGGAATTTGATTTGATGTTAAAATATTAAAGGTTGAGGGTCTTTATATACCTTTCAAAAGAACATGGAGAACATTTGGAGATCTTTAATCCTTAGTAATAACTATTCATTTTAAAAGTTAATTAAAAAGTTCCAGCCTGAGCAGTTAAATGAGGCTTGGTATCAGGGAAACTAGGATTCCTGGTTCCCTTTAGTGAGAAATGGTATTTGAGATTAAGTCTGGGCTCTAGGGGTGTTCATTGCTACTATGATATTCTTTAAGCCTTTCTGTAAATAGAATCTTAATGTATACATATAGAATCTTAGTTATATTCACAGAATCTCTATGTACACACATATGCTATACATATACACATATGCACATATATAAATTACATAAATACCTGGTATATGTATACACAAAAATAAATCCCACAAATACATGTGTATGTGCCACATACACATGCATATAGAAATATGTGTATTAGAGATCTTGAGCCCATGCTGATCCTGCCAATTCAATTCTATCCTCACAGGGTTTTTGCCTTCCCTGTTCCACATTAGTTTGTCCTTCCTTCCACAGTGAGAGAACCATGGTTCCCAGCCATCTCCATACCTTAGTTTATTTGCTAAACCCTATAATAGGTATGAGATAATTTCAAGATCTCTTTGCCCATACTGTTAAAAAACAAACCTGTTACTAAGAATTCAGAACGTGTTTGCTGTTCTCCAGCCCCTGCTTTATGCCCGGCCCACGGCTGGGAGTCAGACGCTGTGGCCCTATGGGGGTTGGAGTAGCTCGTACTGCCATTTCATCCCTATAATATGGGTGTGTTGTTGTTGTTGTTGTTGTTTTGTTTTAAATAACATTGGATTCATTTGTTTCAGTTTGCTTTTAGCATTAGTTTTTTTCCTCTTGTCCCTTCTTTAGATTTTTGTTTATTCTTTGAGTATATAGAATATTAACATGATTCCAAGTCAAAACTCTAAAATATAGGCATTCTCAGGGAAGTGTCACTGCCTTGCATATTCCTTCCACTCTGTTCCCCTCACCCCATGCAGGTAACCATGTGCATGGTTTTCAGGTTTCTCATTTATTACCCTTTTTTTTTTTTTGGTAAAGAGATGAAGGTATATGTATGATTCGCTACACAAAACACAGAATAATACATCTGCTGTTATGCATTGTGCTGTCAATCACTTCATGATGTCTTTGGGAAATTGCTTCACATGAAATCATCGTGATCTTCCTCATTCTCTTTTATAGCTGCATGGAAGTTAGAAAGCAGCAATGAGCTAGAGATTCAGAGAGAGAAAAAGAGAGAAAGAGAGCGAGGGACACACACACACAGAGGGCTACTACTGTATGATGTGGGGATTTGGGGGAAAAAGATGAGTAAGAGACGTTTTTCTTTGGAAATTTTTCTTTGGGTTGTGAGGTGTAATTCGCTGCACTTTCCAACCCCTAAGAAAACTTCAGAGAAGGCCACTTTTCTCTTATATTGGATATGTCACTTTGCTGAAGTAGATAGGAAAGTGTAACAAGAGGGTTGATTTTATTTTAGTTACAGGACAAGGTCAGTGATATCATACAGTGGGTCATTGAAAAGTCCTGTTTCAATGGTGGCTAATGGTACAGATCTTTCCAGGTCTGGCTGGGCTGTATGAAAAGAGGCAATAGAACAGTGTCCCAGTAGATTTGATGACATTTGTTGGCTTGAAGTCTGATTTTTTTTTCCTAATAGATTAAAGATTTCTATCTAATATTGAAAAACTGCACAAATTTGTATGGAAGAAAGCCTAGAAAAATTAAAACTATAGATTAAATAGTAATCGAAATTAATCCTAGTGCATATGATACAGGAGGGAAAATTTTGGCGCCATTATTTCTCTCTTCATGGTGTTGGACTTAAATCAGTTGAAATGTATTTCTGTACCACAATTTAAGCTTCAATAAAAGTTTGCTTAATTCAAAAAAAAAGAAAAAGAAAAAGAAAGAAAAGAGGCCATAGATGTCCACATCCCTGTCCCCTAGGAATTTGAAGGCTTGTCCTAGATAGGGGGATTTCTCACTCAAGGCAGTAGAAACTGCAAAATTAGTGTGGAGAGCACAGCCCCAGAGTCATCACGGCATAAAGCTTTCAGTGACAGCCTGGAATCCAGACGGTTAGATGCTGACGTCAGAAAAGAATCCGAGAACGGGAGATGAAAGGAGGCCCAAACATCTCAAGAGTAAACAGGGAGGGACTTAGGATGATGTTCCAGCTAGAACACGTGCGGCTGTTCCCAGCTTCTTTTGAAGTTCTGGTTGGGGTGGGGTGGGTCAGCTGAGTTTACTGAACCTGAGACACAAACATGCAGAATTCCAAGGACTAAGACAGAATGTCATACAAAAGGGCCAGAGAGGGAGTTAAAGTGAGTACAAGATCAGTGGGAAGGGAACATATTTAAATTTCATTTCTACATTTTGGAAAGAGATCTAAGACAAAGTGTGATAAAGCAGCCTTGTTAGACAAGCCATGGAATACCCAAACTCAGACAAACATCTGAAAATGAAATTCTATTTTACATGCCAGGTTGTAAATTTATGTAATTTACTTCCTCAAGAGATTGAAAATATGCCTGGTAGAAATTTCTAGATGGGTGATGTGGAAATGACTAAGAACGTAGAAGTATGCAAATGATTTTTTCTTTTTTGGTTTTTGTTTTTTGTTTTTGGTAAGACAGGAGGTAAGAACTTACAGCTTGATAGATTGCAAAACGTGTCTTCCACTTCTTTTTCTCTTTACTCCTTTCCTCTTTCACTATTGAATTTGTGACAAACATCTATATAAAAACTTGAAAGCCAAAACAAAAATATGCTTAATAAAATTTGTCTAAGTAACTTACAAAGATCATTTTCAGAGTTAAAAAATAAAAGGGAAATTATTTTTTTATTATGTTCAATAAGTCAACATAACATACATCATTAGTTTTTGATGTAGTGTTCAACGATTCATTAGTTGCATGTAACACTCATCACCACACGTGCCCTCCTTAATTCCCATCAGCCGGTTACCCCATTCCCCTACCCCCCTCCCTTCTGTAACCCTCAGTTTGGTTTCTGGAGTCCAGAGTCCCACATGGTTTGTCTCCCTCTCTGATTTCTTCCCATTCAGTTTTCCCTCCCTTCCCCTGTGGTCCTCCATGCTATTAAAAGTAAATTAATTTAAACTTAAATTTTCAGAGTCATAACATTTTTTTCTGAGTTTGTTTTTGTGTAATATTGTTCTTAATCTTTTTTGTGTCATGGACACCTGTTGTTGTCAGATGAAGTCTATGGACTTCTCTAAATAATGCTTTTTAAATGGATAAAATAAAATACACCAGACTCCAAAGAAGCCAATTATAAAAAATGAGCCAATTATCTTGAAACATAGGTATCCAAAAATTTAAAAATCATGATCTAGTAATACGTACGTCCTAAAAATACCACTTTATAATAGGGAGGTCACTGTAGGTCTATTATAATGAGTAATATGATTCTAATGAGATTAGTATAAATAATATTTTGTGGTTATCTGAAAAATAATTATTAAATGATATAAAAATATCTGAGATTCATAATGGTGAAAAAGTCAGTTTTGTTACAGCTACTATTCTTTGTTGTTTACACTCAAAATGGAAAGAAATGCTAGATTCCACTAATGAAAATAAATATGAAATTTTTTTCCTATTCAAGTTCATAGACTCCCTGAGTTCTAAGGGTTATGGCCTCACTTAAGAACCCTCGCTCTAAGGAAATCATTATATTTTATGATATCTTCATAGAAAAGGTATGGATCACACTCCACGTTATTGTAGTATTATTTAGAATAGCCCAAAATGGAAACACCCAATGTGTCCATCAACAGGTGAATGGCTGAAGAAAATGTGGCATATACAGACAATGAAACATTATGTAGTCTTAAAAAAGAAGGAATTCAGCCAGCTCCAACAATGCAGATGAGCCTGGAGGACATTATACTAATATTAGTCACAGAAGGACAAATACTACATGATTCCACTTATATAGGGAATCTGAAATAGTCAAACTCACAGAAGCAGAGAATACAATAGTAGTTTCTAGGGGCTGGGGAATGGGGAAAATGAGGAATTATTGTTCAATGGGTATAAAGTTTCAGTTATGGGGCCGCCTGGGTAGCTCAGTCGGTTAAGCGACCAACTCTTGATTTCAGCTCAGGTCATAATCTCAGGGTCATAAGAGCAAGCCCTACGTCGGGCTCCTCGCTGAGTGTGGAGCCTGCTTGACGTTCTCCCTCTCCCTCTGCCCCTCCACTCCACTAGTGCACTCCTGCATGCTCTCTCTCTCTCAAAAGAGTTTCAGTATGTGTATACATCTTCAGCAAGATGTATAAGTTCTAGAGATCAGCTTACAACATAGTAACTATAGTTAACAATACAATACATAATAATAGTGCACTTCAGAATTTGTTGTGATGATACCACAGGTGTTTACATCTGTCTGAACTCATCAAATTGTACGTTAAATACGTGCAGTTCTTTGTATATCAATTATACCTAATAAAGCTGTTAAAAAAATAAAGATGGAAAAAAAAGTATGGATCATTGATACAAGCCTATAAAAATAAACATGACCCTATATTGGCTAGACACTTCCCCTGGTGCATTTCTAATTTCAATGATTATAGTTTTCATTTCTAGGAATTGTACTTTTAAAACACCTACCTGGTAATTTTTGTAAATCTCATTCCCTTTTACATGTTTTTGCACTTATTTGTTTCTTTGTAATATTTACTGCACTTATTTAATATTTTGACTACTTGTTAGGATTTATTCTTTGTACTGATTTGCATGCCTGGTGGCTGGTTTTATTGCATGTAAACACCATGTGCCTTGCCTCCTTATCTGTGGGAGCTCTTTGAAGCCTGAGTTTAAAGAGCTTTCCTCTAGAAAGAATTTATATTTACTTCTGTCAGGTGCTGGTGGGGAAGGGGGTGGGGCACAGGGGAGAGGCATCAGCAACCCAGGAATCTTGTAAATTAAGTTTTCAGCTTTGTTTTTGTTTTTAAGGTCCACACAGGTATTGAGACCAGAAGGTCCTAAAACTGGGTGAGTGCAGAATTATGGCTAGTAACTTTCTGGGTATTTTACTCTCCAACCAGATCTAAGGATGAGACACACTTTTGAGACACCTTCGAAAGTGTGATCTTGGGGTACCTGGGTAGCTCAGTCAATTAAGCGTCTGCCTTCAGTTCAGGACCTCAGATTTCGAGGTCCTGGGATTGGAGCCCCACATCAGGCTCCCTGCTCAGCGAGGAGTCTGCTTTTCTCTCTCCCTCTGCCGCTCCCTCTGCTGGTGCTCTCTCTCACTCTCAAATAAATAAAATCTTTTTAAAAAAGTGTGATCTTTGGGGAATCAAGGCTTTAGGGTTTTCCCCCCATTTTGATCGTTCCCTGATCCTGGGTCCAATGTGGGTTGACAGATGCCCACAAGACAAATGTTGTGTCAACACTTGCTTATATCTCTACCTGAGTTATTTTTCCATTGTTTCTGGTCTCTGAAAATTTCCCTTTTTTGCATATTTAGCCATGCATTACATTAAAAAAATTACTTTATATATTACGTTTGTGAGTGGAGGGGGTGGGTATTCTTTACTGGGAGGATTTCTTTGAACACCTAGAACATGGTATTGTCAGATTCAGTTCTGATTGATTTTTTTATCTTGTTTAATCTTTATAATAATACTATGAAATAGCTCATATCCCCCTTGATTAGAAATGTAGAAAAGAGAATCAGCAAGAGCACCTGCCTGCTGAACATTATATAAGCCAGGAGCAGAATTGAGATTTAAAACTGTGTCTGCCAGGCCACCACAACTCATCTTCTTTCCTTTTTGCTGTCTTGGATTTTTTTTTGTGGGCCTTGATATAGCATTATATTATGTACATTATACTAGAATGTTAGGTTCATTCTGACAGATTTTGCCTGTTTTACCCCCTTATGCACACCTAGCATATAAAGCAGAGCTGGTACATAGGAGGTCAGTAAATACTGATCAGATCAATCAATAAGTGACTATGCTGCCATATAATCTTCATAATGACAAATTTTGAGGCTGTGTACCATGCCATTTATGACTTATATTAAGATATTGTAATATCTCTCTTATAAGGGCAAACATTCTCAGAAACTGGTCCATCATTTTCTTTTCTTGTGCCATCTCTATCCCATGGTACCCTGATTCTTTTCAGTGTTTTTATTTTTTGTTTTGTTTTCTTTCTCTTTCTTTCTTTCTTTCTTTCTTTCTTTCTTTCTTTCTTTCTTTCT
>NW_027397104.1:12724660-12745341 GCF_003265705.2 Callorhinus ursinus | reverse complement strand
TTTCTTTCTTTCTTTCTTTCTTTCTTTCTTTCTTTCTTTCTTTCTTTTCTTTCTTTCTTCTTTCTTTCTTCTTTCTTTCTTTCTGTCTGTCTCATCACAGCTGCCTGCATTTCAACTTTCCACATTGAGCTAGTGGGCTTCTTGCTTCTGATTTGGAGAGCTCTAGAGATGCTTTCCCTTTCATCTACTGCACTGTTCTTGCAGAGATTAGTCACAACAGCAACGTGATCTTAGTCATTTCTTCTGCTGTGCAGCTGACCCTGAAGCAAAGTAAAAGGGCACACTATTTATAAATCAAGCGGTTACAGGTGCAGAGAATAGATAAGAGTTTAGCTTTGTCCAGGTTGGGAGACCATTCTTATTGAATTTCCTTGTTTAGGGTATTCCAGTGCAGGCTCAAATTTAGAGTCAGGTCTAGGGTTGTTTTTTGTTTTTGTTTTGTTTTGTTTTTAAGCATGTATCAGTTTTTTTTTTTAAAGCTGAACTTACTCCCACTTGAGCTGCTTGAAAATTCTGTCATTGTCAGAGTCTGTATCATTGGTTGATTTGTTTTTTCATTCAACAACTGTTTATTAAGCACTTGCTATAAGCTAACACCATGATAGGAGGTGACAAAATGGCAAGGAAAACAACAAAATCAGTAATATGTAAGAATACTCGCTCTGGCTTCTCTGTGTGAACAGAACTATGTGAGCACCCAGGAGAGAGCTGCCCCCTCGGTGTGGGCAAGGGTGGCTCCACACCCTTGCCTTTTAGTTGACACGGCCCTTGCCTCCCCCTGTTATCCCCAACTGGTCTTGCCAGACTCCCTCTTTCTCAACATTTTTCCTTCTCCGTCATTTTCCACCCAATTTGGATTTGTAGCTGTTACTTGTTAATAAATACTATTAATATTTATAATATAATATTACTAATTATTACTTACAATTAAGAGTCACTGATTTATCCGGGAAGGGAGAGGGACGGTTCTGGTTCTATCTCCTCCTCACTCCCTGGTGATGGCTTATATTAATTTAAGTCATTCTACACGCATGCGCTAGGAAACACCATTCCCAGTTTGGTCCCTGAAATTGTCTCTTTTCTATTTTGTTTGAGTCCCCTAAATTCTTGGAGGCCTACCTACTTTTATTTGCTTGTTTGTTTACGTAGGGTATTTTGTGTGTGTGCTCTCGCCCACCATAGCCTTTCTTGCCTCTTGAATTATAGAAGTATTGAATATGCTAGTTTTCGGTAAATTAGGTTTGTTTGATCCTACCACATGTTCAGTGTTTTTATCTTGAATAACCTGGGTGTTTTTTTTTTTAACAGTGTGTGTGAAACTTTCTTTCCCCAATTTATTCTTTTGAGTTCAAGGGTTAGATGTTACATCCCACCCCCCGCCCCGACACGCACACCCTGTACACAGAATTGGACTTCAGAGGCTCATTTTTAGTATTAAGATGTTAATTCACACAAAAATAACACAAAGTGCTTATGCTCATGGAATAACTGTTGATTTGCCACAGGTTTAGTTTTTCCTTTTTCTTTCCCTTTTCATTTCCTTTCTTCATTTCTTACTAATCTCACATTCGTCCATTCTTTATTTCTGTAACAAAAAATCCAAAATATGTATGTTTCTAGCACTTTGCAGGCACAGTGTGTACACAAACGAATAGACAAGGAATCTGCCATGGTAGATGGGAAAGCATATGGTCTGAAATATCAAGAAACACGAGCTGGCTCTATGTTAGTTTTGTCCAATACATATTTCATGTTGGGTTTGACTCTTGATGTCTGTGAACCATCTATGACTTTGGGAGAATTTTGTTACCAATTTAGTTTTTCTGCCTTGGAGCCTTAAGCTCTGTGCCAGGCATGTTGAATTTTTTTAATAAAGCTTGACTAAGACACAGTATCTGTATTGAGGCTTACCACTGTGCATTTGGGAAAATTGCTTTTTCTGTAAAGAAACCACCTCCTGTCACCCTGGCCCCAGGTAATGGGTTTTCAGATGTATTTAGGAAATCTGGTCATCCTTGCTGCCTCTTATCTCTGCGAGTGACCGAATTGAGTTGGATGAATATTTATTGAGAGCCCACAGGGAGGAGCCCCCCAGCTTCTGCATTAGGTTTGATACCGAAGTGGGCAGTGATGGGGGAGGAGAGCCATCAGAAGAGACAGGAGCAAACTGAGGGTGGCAAGAGAATTCAGGAGTCTGCGGTGTCTATGGTCTTAGAAATATTTTAGGGCATAGTGGGAAAGCAAGGTGAACTTTTTCTGCAAGGGCTTGGAATACTTGGCTGCAAGTGGGAAGCTACATATGACCAACACAATTAGGCCTTGGCTCTCCATCCAACAATGAGTCAGTGTCAGGTGAGGCTCTGACGCACTCAGAGTTCTGGGCCAGCAAACATGTGCAACCCTGAAGCGTCTCTGTCTGATCTTGGGTTCTGATATGACTGGGAGGGAGCAGTCTGAATCGCAGTGCTCCCTGAAGTCCCCAAGCAGAGTTCTGTTCGGCAAGTTTTCTCTGGGACGGTGTGTGAGGAGCTGTGAGGGGCCATACCTGTCCAGTCCCCCATCCCAAATCACAGAACATTCCTATTCATTTTTTTTTTTATGGTGCTTCAAGAGACGTGGGGAGTACAAAAGTCACATAGATATTTTTGCTCTCATTTTTTGAAATGACGTGTATTGTGGGTAGGAAGTATGGTTTCTCAGGTTCTTTGACTCCTTGGTTTCAACTCAGGATTGAAATCACTTGCAGAATTTCAAGACAATGCAAAAACAAAGGGTAGTCTGTTGCTTAAAAAAAAAACAAAAAACAAATGATGAGTTGGGGAGAAGTTCTGTATCTATACCACAGTCACCTTTTTAACCTTTTGTGAAGCTGCTCTCAGTTACAGGCACATACCTCTTGGAGGTCATCAATGGCTGTGCCTAAGTCTGTGATTTTCAAATTAGGGATGAAATGGGTGGGAGTAGGGACGCAGTGGTGTCAGGGGCTGGACACAATAAATCCTAAAATCTTTAATTTATGTCTTATCCATTCTTTTAACAAATATGTCTTAAGCACCTACTATGGGTGCTAATTATTGTCAAGAGATACAGAAGCATATAGTCTTGTATGATTTTTTAATCACATGTCAAGAGGGGCAAGTTTCAAATTCTTTTTCTCTTTGGGACTTGAAGGCTTTCTCCTGTTTCTTTCCTGTACTGCTCCTTAAAATGAGAGTCTTTATGTCCTTTGAGTATATAATAAGCAAAGAAAAGGAAAGTATATTTCCGACTCTTAACTCTTGCAGAATAGTTTTCGAATAAACTAGTCAATTAAAGTGCCATAACTGTTTAAAGCATGCATATGAATAGAACATATTAAATTTATGAAACATGTCTCATACTTGTTTCCATGTAGCATTTGTAACAAGGCAGAAACTGCCCCCATTTTATAGATGGCCACTCAGAGGTTCAGCAACTTGACTCTAGTCAGAGCTTGGACTGGAAAGGGGAGTCCAGTGCTCTTCCCTTTCTCTTCCTTTTGCATATTACATTTCTTCCACAAATGTCCAGGGCAGCTGGATAGTGGCATTCCTTTCAAACTCCAATCAAAGTGACTCCTGCAATGGTGGTTGTTGTTTGAAGTATTAAGTTGTTCATTGGTATCTTTCCTCTATAACAAAAGGGAAATATGACACATAAACATCCTTGAAGAAGACATGTACCTTGATCTGCAAAGACATCCACAAATATTCTGATCACCTTGTAAACTGCATCAAATATGTTTTTTTAGTTATTTATTTTTTCAGGTTTGGGTTGCTTATATGGATTTAGTTTTAAAGAGTCTGGCATTGTTAACATTTGTTTTACTCTAAAATTTGTTTTTGGTCGAACCAGAACTTCTCAATTTTGGTGTAGTAGTATTTATTGATTAGTTAGTACATGCTGTTATATGTTGCATTTTTAGGCTGTCCTAGTAACGCTGTAAGAAAAATACTGTTATTATTTTGCTATTATAGATAAGAATGTTGAGGCACAGAAAAATGAAGTGACTTGCCCAAGGTTATTACAGCTAGCAAGTAGGAAAACTGAGGCCTGAACTGGGCTGACTGTTTTTAACCACAGCATTATAATGCTCTGTCTTGGCACTGCAGTGATGGGTGTGTGACTGTTCCAAGGTCACTTAAGGGCTTTGGTCTTCAGATTCATTATTTGTGAAAAGAGATCACACTAGATAATTTACTTAGCAGTATTCCTTATTTACGTACATTCCCTATTTAATCCTCACCCTATGGACCTAGAATCCTAACCCTAAATATAGACAGTAATCTTTATCCTCCGCATTTTACATATGGGGGAAATAGGACTTAGATCAAGTACCTCCTAAAGGTGCCATAGCTGGTGTAAGAACTGAGATTCAAATCCAAGATTTTAATCAATATAAGTAACTGCCTTTCCTCTTTAAGGGCTTGTGTAGCTGTAAAATTCCATACATTGAATCCTGGCTTTTTATTTCAAAGACACAATAATAATATGTTTGTTTCATAAAGTCATGAATTTATAGTTCCTCCAAGAGATGACCTTAGTCTACAAATGGCTGCCAATGTTTGAGAACCACTGACACAGATAATGGCAGTAACAATGAAACATTGTGCTATTAATATTATTATTTTTTCGAGGAGTCACATGTGTAACAAACAGGATGTAACCGGACATGTTAGGCAAGCTGTTGCTAACTCAGAAGACTAAAGGGGATTAAATTCTCATTATTACTCACAGTTAGTCCCCAAATATCTGTGTATGTTCAGTTTCTTCAGTTTGGCAGGAAGTTTTAGAGAACCAAACAGCATGCCCTTCCGCCCCTGGCATATTCATAAGCTATTTTGGGGTGAGTCATCGGAATTCTGTGGTTTGTATATCCTGAGGGAAGAGAAGAGGCACTGTATGGTTAGCATTTATTTGAAACTGTTAGTTGGGGGGAAAATTCTTTGATAAAAGTTCAACGTTAGGTAAGAAATGCCTGCGGAAGGATCTCTCCATTGTTAGATTCGGCTCATATTCACGTATCTGGGAATATCACACAAATTTAAATCTTCAGACAGTGCATAAGCTCAGCGCGTGTACCCAGGTCTGGTGTTTAGTTGGGGGTAATTAACTGAGAATTCACAACCGCTGAATGACTCTTCTTCTGACCTCGGAGCCTCTGCTCCCTAATGTCAGAGTAATGTTCGAAGTTGGATAGAGTTGTAGATACATGAAAACCGAGAGACCAAGCCAAACCCCTGAGGTCCGTCGGATGTGACCAATATTGTAACTGTGGATCATGATTTTTTTTTTTTTTTTGGTGTTTTAAGCCATCTTTGTTTTGTGAATTGTCTACTTTAATCATAACATCTAACTTCTGGTGGGTTCTGTAAATATTTTTGTGTATCCACCATGCAAAATATTCTCTTTAAAAAATTTGTGGATTGTGATTAAATCACTCCAACAGTAAAAAAAAAAAAAAAAATAAGTGGGTAAGAATTAGTTTTCCTCCTTGTAACTACAAGGGAGCCTGAGGGGGAATTCCAGGCTTTAAAAAATATTTTTCTCCTCTCATCAGGAAAAGAAACTGGTTATTATTGGAAGAAGGAAGAAAATACAAGTTAGTTGGGTGCTTATGGTGTGTCAGATGCTACAATCAGAGTCCAAAAAGTCTCATAGGGGCGCTTGGCTGGCTCAGTCTGTAGAGCACGGGACTCTTGATCTCCAGGTTGTGAATTCAAGCCCCACATTGCACGTGGAGTCTGCTTTAAAAAAAAAAAAAAGGCCCAAAAAAACTGTATAGATCTTTTTTTTTTTTTTTTTTTTTACATATAAAGAAGACTGTATAGATCTGAGGAGAGTGTTACTTTCAGAATTGCAATGAGCCTGTGGTCTACAGCATCAGTGGTCTGTAAGACAGGGTGACCAAGGAAGGGAAGTGGTAACATCTGATACCTGTGTGCAGTTATCCATGTGATTAGGACCACCTGACGGGTGACTGTAGGCAGACATAGTCATGGTGGACAACTCGGATGGTCCTCATATGGGGTGAGTTAAAATATTGCCCTGTTTTCTGTAGAATAGGGAAACTACTGTTTGATCCTTAAAATGGTTTTAGATGGAACGTAATTGCGCATTACAGAGCATTGAAATACATAATGAGTACAAGTTCTCTTTAATTTCCTCTCCGTTTCCTGATTAGGTCAAATAGGAAGTTTTAGTTCTGCATCAGTAACATTTGAACTCTTCTTGGAGCAGGCCACCATCTTTCTCCCTAGACTTGAATAACAACTTATTCATAACACTTCTTTGCACAGTTACATCTCATGTATGGCAAGTGAAACTGATTTTCTACTTATGTGGGGTAGACATTTAAAAAATGGATCCATATAAAAAAGTGAGTTGGTTTAAAATAATATTAACTATATAATCATGCAAGTGATTAGCCGAATGGGCCATGGGGGCTGACCTGAAGAGGTTACTCAGCATATAAAACTTGTATAACTTTGGTGATTAAGAGGCAGATGGTTTTACAAAAGAAAATAAAAACTTAGTTTGTATTGGTCCTCCCTGCTTGTCCAGAGTAGTCCTCCTCAAAGTATTGTCCATAGACCAGTGCTGGTCTGTGAACTTTTGTCCACCTGGAAGGAGAGAAGTACAGAAGTTGCAAATAATCATTTAGACACTTTTATAGCTTATCACCATTGCTTTGACATTCAATCACATGTAATGTCTTTCCAGTAACTTATTTTTATTGTACAGTATTTTACAAAAGCACTGGTCTGGAATGGATTAGAAAAGAAACGTGATAGTTTCAGAAGCACTGATAGAGAGTGTATGTTTAGAACAAAAATATAACTAAGGAAAGTGGCAGCCTAAGCAGTCCCAATAAAGGAATATGTGCTGATGTTAAGTACATGATCTTCGTGGAATCTAGAAGAATGAGAGTAAAGAGTACGTCTGTAAGGCCTGGGACTGTCTCAGTGTTTTCATTGTTGAATCCCCAGGATCCAGCACGGTGCCTGGCATGTGGTAAGCACTGTACACATATTTGTTGGATGAATGAATGAATGAATGAGTAAATGAATAAATGAACTATGGTGTTTGGCAGGGGGGTCTAATGCAATCACTGGAGAGTATGCTCGATTGTAGTACAGTAGTAGTTCATTATGTTTTCCCGGGCATCTCACAACACTGTTCAGTTCCCTTTGTTCTGATTATATAAACAACAAGTCAGCTTCTAAGTATTAATTAGGTTGTCAATGTACCTCGACTCCAAGAAGGTGGTGCCTTAATTTAAAATAATTTCTAATTCCAGGCTATATACCACAACAGGAAGGATAGGTTGGGTTATGTTTCAGTAATAAACAACCCCAATGTCTCAGCAGCTTAGCCCAAGAATCATTTCTTTCTTTCTCACACATATGCCCAACAAGGGTTGACAGAGGGCTTTGCACCTTCTGGTCATCTCTGTGCAGCCATGATAACCATAGCAGGGGATGTGGCAAATCACACCCTGCCTCTTGGAGCTTCAGCCTGGAAATGACACATTTCACTTCTATTTATATTTTCTTTGGCTAAAGCAATGAGCATGTCTAATATCAATGGGGTGGGGGAAATATAATCCTACCATGTTTTAGGAAAGTGAAAAGCAGGAAATATTTTGTGGAAAGTGTTGACATATACACTCACCTATTGTGAATTATATTAACAAGCATTAATATAAGCATTCCCTCTTTGATTGGTCTTCTGTGACTACCGTCAGCACTGAGTTTCTGCCCTTTCAGATCTCTGGACTGAATCTTGAATGTGGTGACCCCTTGAACGTAGGGCTATTTGTATCCCTTTGCCTCAACCATCAGCTCACTTACTTAAGGCCCTCTGTTCTCTGTTTTTTTCTATAATTTCAAATAACCTCTGCCAGAGCATACCAACTCCTTTGGTTCAGATTCCTTCTCCACTGACCAGACTTTTCTGCTGAATACGTCTTTCCATAAGAAGGCAGGTGATGGGCCTTAGATCTTGGTCAGGAGATTTCTTCTAGTGAAATTTTAAAAGGACTGTGAATATAAACATAAATATTCTTACGTGGGATTGTTAGACTGAATCAGCTTCCAAGCACTAATCAATCCTGAGAAAAGCAAGCATACCACATTTCTAGATCTGCAAAACTGAGTGGTAGGTCCTAGGTCCTTAGTGATCTATAGATTCTTCTTTCCTTTCTTTTTTTCTTCCTTCACTTCCTTCCTCCCCACCTGCTTTCCTTCCTTCCTTTTTTTCTTCCTTCTTTCTTTCTTTCCATCCATCCATCCATCCATCCATCCATCCATCCATCCACCTACCTATCTATCTAGTGTATCTGTGTTCTTCCAAGGCAGGACGTAATTACATTATCTAGATTGCGCTAGAAAGGTTACTTCTGAAGTGCATGAAAACTTTTACTATCTAATGGAATATAAAAGATCTTCATCCCCTTGGCTCGGTTGTTAAGCATCTGCCTTCGGCTCAGGTCATGATCTTGGGATCCTGGAATCAAGTCCCGCATCAGGCTCCTTGCTCAGCAGGGAAACTGCTTCTTTCTCAGCAGGGAAACTACTTCTTGCTCTGCCTGTCTCTCCCCCTGCTTGTGCTCTCTCTCTCTTTCTCTCTCTCTAACAAAAAAAAAAAAAAGATCTTCACCTCCTTAAGATATATTTACATAATTTGCTTGCAAATTTAGCAGGAAATAAAGGATTTTCTTTTATTTTTGTTTGTTTGTTTGTTTGTTTGACAGGGGGAGAGAGAGAGAGCACACAAGCAGGGGAAGCGGCAGGGAGAGGGAGAAGCAGCCTCCCTGCTCAGCAGGAAGCCCGACGGGGGGCGCTCCATCCCAGGACGCTGGGACCATGACCTGAACCGAAGGCAGACGCGTAACTGACTGAGCTACCCGGGCACCCCAGGATTTGATTTTAAAAAGTGGCCTTTTTGTTAGCATTATGTGGACTTCCAAAATTAGTGGAAGCCAAATCAAGATGAGTGAAATCTGACAGCATACTTGAGAAGCCCATGACTTTCATAATTATAAATCAAAATATCAATATTTGCCTCCCCTACAGACAGATGAGAGAGGGAGGTAGAGGTTTGAGACATCTAAATGTGATCAGTAGAAACAGTCAAATATTACTGAGCTTCTTTCCCCAAACCCTTTCGACCAGGCTTTTCCCCCAGCTGCCTATATTGAACACATTAACAGAATGGTTTCCAGATCTTTACAGCATTGTGCCAGTGAATACAGACTAATTACCCAGATGAATAGTAAGGAGGGAGGGATCTTTTATTACTCCTCAGTCAGCTGTTGCACATCTAGACATGTAGCTAATAATTTATTAGCCTCTAATTTTGGAGGCTGGCTCTAGATGATAAGCCTTATAAAAAGCTAACAAGGAGATGCTTTTGATAAGGTGGTAAATCATTAAATGGAGAAATGACCAGTTGATTTATGACTTTACTGGAATACTTTAGACTGTGAAAGATAAACCTTTCTGTTTTGCAAGTGATATCCCAGCTATCCCTTAAAAAATTTAAATTTGGATTACACGGTGCAAAGGAAAAAACACATTCTGGCTAACTTCAGACATCTTCAGTTAGAATAAATGCTCACTACTCGGTACTGGTGTCCTATTTCCTCTCTTGACCACATAGGTAGTTGGTTCAGAAATATTTGTGCCAATGTTTCCTTGGGAGCTGATAAAAATGATAGAATTTATGAAGATAAGCACACAAGAGCAATATAATTTTTTTATAAATATGATTATAGCAGTATTTAGCTGAGAATTTCTTAGGAATATACATAACTTTGTAATAATTTAATTAGGCATACATAAAAGAAATTCCTGTAACTATAATTATTGTTAGTTTTGAAGATTTTATTTATTTATTTGACAGAGAGAGACATAGTGAGAGAGGGAACACAAGCAGGGGGAGTGGGAGAGGGAGAAGCAGGCTTCCCACCGAGCAGGGAGCCCGATGCGGGGCTGGATCCCAGGACCCTGGGATCATGACCTGAGTTTAACTATATAACCCAGGCACCCCTAACTATAATTATTATTTACACTCTTAGGCCAAGTTCTTCAGGGGTCACTTGGGGAAAGGTGTGTGGAGGACACATGTCATGACATGTGAAAGCAGGAATCATGTGGAAGACACATTATATAGACATGGCACAGTTACAAATTAGTTGAGTCAGATTCCATGAATAGCTGTAAAAGGCTGGGAAAGACAGCTATTCTCTCTGGTCCTCATTTGCCTAGAGAGTGGAGATATACTAAATATAATATTTCCACACTATTTAACTTGCCATGGTATATGATTCACTTTCTGAGCAAAAGCATTTTTATGTGTGTAGTTGTATCCAGGTAGAAAGAGATTGCTTCTTATTTTTTCCTTTATTTTTATAACTAACTTTTTTCTTTTTTTAAAAACAGATTTTATGAAAATAGTTGCTTCAGCCTGTTATGGTAATTATAAAAGTTACATGCATTATACAATAGAATATTATTCAGCCTTTACAAAGAAGAAAATAATCAGACATATCATGCTCATGAGTGAGAAGACTCAATGTTGTAAAGTTGTGTATCTTTTAAAATTAATTTATATACTTAGTGTAATGTCAATCAGAAAATTAGTGGACCAGTGTGGACAATATGCCCATATGATCCTGAAGCTCATCTGGGAAAATAAATGGCAACAATTTCTCCTCCCTCTCCTCCTGAGGAGGTGGAGGTCTGGGCTGAGTGAGAGGTATAGATGGGAGGAAGGTGAGGAGGCAGGCTGGGTGCAGAGGACCAGTCATCACCTGGGTCATCTTGTGATCCACTTTCAAAAGGACAAGGGCAACTCTTGGACAAGACTTTGGGCATTTCCCACTGGGAAATGAGTGCATTTCCACAATCAACAAATATTCATTGAACATCAGGCATGATTCTAGGAATCAGGGATGGAGCAGTGGACAAAACAAAATCCCACGCTTGGGGAACTTAGGTTCTATCTGGAGAGGCAAGCAATCAACTTGAGTTTTGCTGAATGATTCTTAAGCCTTACAAGAGAGACCTGGAAACACAAACCAATATCCTAATGGAATAAATTAGTGATTCTTAAACCGTTCGTCTTGATTTTGTTTTTATTTGTCTTTATTTCCAACTCATGGCAGACAGATAGTTTTGGACATCTAGAATCTTTTGCTTAGATGTTGTGATACTACCAAAGGTTCCTACACACTCTCAATTTTTGTCCTTATTTCACTCAGAGGTTCTTGGACCACACTGAGTAGCACTGCAGTAAAAGACCTCTGGAAACATCTTGTGGATAGACAACAGTACGATAGACAAGCTCATTTCTAGTGCAGGCTGGCTGGAGCAGTCATTTTCCTCCATCTCACTGGTATTTCACTGTTTTTCCCCTTCATTCACACAAGAGCACTTAGATTTCTAAAAGTTATGGTTCCTCTACCCTTCAAACTCAGTCTCCATGGCAGGAGCATGAAGAGTGCCAACAGTGACAGGTCAGCCTGGCAAATGAATAGGAGTCCAGCCTTTGACCTACATTGTCTTGGGTTCAAATTCTGAGTCTTTGCCTGCTAGCTCTATACCCATGGCTACTTTGAATGAGGAATGGTGTCTACTGGGAAAGAATATGGGTAATCTTCAAAAAGAGAGAAAGCCAAAAGCAGGGGATGGTCAGAACATGTTTCCCTATTTTGTAAAATGAGAAATATTAGGCATTTTCATTTTTGAAGGTCCAAAAATTAATAAGTGATCTACTTTCTTAAATTCTAATTCAGTTTTTCCTAATACCCAGGTTCCTCAGGCTCTCAGGCATGCCCAGGGCCTTGGTCAAATTATGTCAGAGGAAATTGCTGTTGACTTCAAGAAAAGTTTCAGACCTCTCTGAGCAACAGTTTTCCTATCTGTTAAAAATATAATAATGATACATATGGTGGTGATCCCACTGCAGTCTATAAACGTATCAAATTAACATATCATACACCTTAAACTTACACATTATATGTTAGTTATACCTCAATTAAAAAATGATATACACCTTTTAGGGTTGTTGAGAGTATTCGATTAATTAATGTTTATAGAACCCCTAACACAGAGCCAGGAGCATTTGAAGCACTTGATAAATATCAGCTATTATCTTAGAAAGAAGAGTTGAACAAGCAGTTACTGGTTTATACAGACCAGCGATTTACTGGTGATTATGCTTTACCTCTACGGCTAGGGTTTCTAAATTCAGGACTCCTCTGTGCACTTCCTGAAAAGTATTTTCCTGATTCCTTTTCCCTTCTGATTCTCATACAAAAAGAAGGGGCAAGCCAGTATAGGATTGTTTCTTGGGGTTTAGTTCACATTTAACTTTTGAATTAGACTCTGTGGACCCCACTTTCCCTTTACCTTATGGCTTGCACTCAGAGAGAATTTAGTTACAGATCCTCTTAGTTTAGGCTTTTTTTAAAAATTTTTATTTATTGAGAGAGAGAGATAATGATAGAGAGAGAGCATGAGATGGGGGAGAGTCAGAGGGAGAAGCAGACTCCCTGCTGAGCAGGGAGCCCGATGTGGGACTCCATCCCAGGACTCCAGGATCATGACCTGAGCCAAAGGCAGATGCTTAAACAACTGAGCCACCCAGGCGCCCTTCTTAGTTTAGGCTTTAAGGAGATAAAGACAATGTGTCCCCGAAAAGCAAACTGGGGCCACTGAGGTTCTTCAGAGGAGGGATGTTTTGAAGAGCCAGAGGCAGCTCTGCAAGCAGACAGGGTGCCCTTCCACAGAGATCTCAGTTCTTTCTGGCCCCAAATAAGGTCATCTTTGGCTCATTTCAGTTTCCCTCCCCAGGCAGAAGCAAGCCCAGTCCATGGTGGTTTATCACTTCATTTGGGAATTGTTTTTGACTCTCAGACATAACTATGTCTGAAATCAAGATTAATGTCTGTGAATCTGGTGAACAAAATGGAAATAAGGGCTGAAAATTCCCCTACCTACCTTGAAAGGCTAACCTGGAGCGAGAGATTGTTTTCTGGGTCAGGTTTATCTTTCCAGGTGTTTTGCAGAAGCCCAAGGAGCCAGTCAGTGGGTATGAGTCATCTGGCTGTGGTAAGATCAGAAATTCCTACAACTTAATATAGGAGTCCAGCATTTGAGGCAGGGAAAGTGAAGGGAAGCGGCTCTCTAGGCTTGCATCACTCCCCTCCCCCCCCCCCCCACCCCCGGGGGGCCGAATTTCCGTCTTAAGTTTTGGGCAGGTGCAGATCGAGACACCTGTTTTCTAAATCTTGTTTTTCTCCTTTCCTCTTCTGTTATTTTCTGTGCCCCGCCCCCCCGACTCTCTAAAGCCAGGGCAAGCACTTACTCAAGTTGAATGTGTGGAAGCTCATAAGCAGAAAATTGATCGTGTGCGCGCGTAAAAATGGTTAAAAGCGAGAGAAAGTGGAAAGAGGAGAGACAGAAGAGGTGGGGATGGCAAAAAGCCCTGGGAAGGAGAAGGGGACCCGCGGGCAGGCAAGGAGGGGACGCGGAGCCTGCAAAGACCAAGGGGAAGAAGTCCGTGTTTATAACTTTGCCAGCTGGGGACGTACTTGGCCAGATGGTGCTTTTCTATTTGCCCACGCCAAAACTAAAGAAAACGGAAACGATGGCACCTGATGTGTTCAGGGAAAAGCAATTGCTGCAATTCACCTAATTTAAATGTTAAGATGTTTAGACATTAGAAACCCGCCGGGAGCACAGTTCGGTACGTTCAAAATTGCTCAACAGCTCGGGCAGTGCCAGAGTTCAGGGGCCCCCAGGGGTTCTGTCCCCTGCAGCGCCCTGCAGGGAGCCAGGCAGTTTGGGTGAGAACAGCATTCGCCCGTCCCAGGCCTCCGTGGTCTGTCGTCCTGAAGCCGAATGATACAAATCCTAATTGAAAATGAAAATGAGCAGCTCCGATGCCCCTTGCTTGACAGATACACCCTTTCATTCACAGAGGTCGGAGGTTCCTGTTTCACTACTCAGTACCGCTCTGTCCCTAAGAACCCGGGAGTCCAAGAACCCGGACAACTTAAGTTAGTTCTCAAAAGCGACCATGAAAAAGAAAAGTGCTCAAGTACCTTTTCTCTCATTATTTTTACTTGGAGGACACCTAGCGGCAATTTATTGGCTGTGTTCTTCAAAGGCAAACGGAAAGAAACCACGATGCAAAGCTGGTTGGGGCGAGGGGGGCGGGGCGGGGCACCTAGTTTTCTCAACGCCCGCGCGCGCGTTGGCAGGGACTTGCCTTCAGTCTGCGGACACGTCTGCCGTGGCCCTGGGTGCCGCTGGGGCCCTTGCCAGAATCTGCAGCCAAATCCCCTCTCCCAGCCTCCACGCTTGCCAAGCGAAATTCCCGTGGCCTAATTGTTTCCCAAGTGGTTCTTAATGAGCTCATTGTTAATTTGACACCAGTGACCTCTTTTTAAGACTGCAGAATGGCCACAATCTGGTCAATCTGGTCACTTCATCAACTAATCAACAGATACGGATGGTCTGCCTTAGGCCGACATTTGGAGGGCGTTGCAAAGGCAAGATAAAGATCTACTGGAACCGTTTTTTTACCCTCGTAACTTCTGGTGGCCAAGCGTGCTTTCCCAGCTGTGTCCTTAGAGTCAGTGACCTGATCTGACTTGCCTTTCCCTCATCTGTGAAGTGGAGGTGAGTGTACTCAGCTCATAAGGTGGTTGTGAAGATGACATAAAAGGTTTCAAAGCTCTGCTTCTGGCAAGACAACCCAAGACAAAATGATTCCTATTTTAACTATAATGTGAGCAAGTCTTCAGGTGAATACCAAATTTTAGAAATACCTTAATACTTCCCATAAGAGTTCACCGATAGGTAAGGCTTCGTCACATGCAGAGTAAGGACTCTGGGATTGCACGTTATTTACTGACTAAAGAACAGACTTGTATTTTGGGATTAGTTCTCAACCCACAAACTCCCAGCAAGGGTTCTCACTTGCAATTCAGATCTGGCTTGCCCCAGATCTGCCTTACAACTCTGTTCCTTGAAACCAAGGTAAAGCACATGCAGTTAAATCTGGGGAGGCAGAGTTTCCCGTTAATATATCCAGCATCAAAACTGGATGTTTTAATAAATTCCCTGGCAGCTGTGGTTCAGGAAGGGATGACATGATCTACTCTTTGCCAGGAAGGCGAGTGATGCCTAATTTTATTTATTTATTTATTTATTTATTGATTGATTGATTGATTGCAGTTGGCTTAAGCTTACACAAGATGGTTTCCTTGAGCCTCACTGCATTTACTATAGACTTCAAACATTTTAATATGACCGTCAAGGAGCCGCATATCTAGTCTCTGCCCACTCCTGCAGCTTCCTCTTGCACCACTCTTGGCCTTGCTTATTATGTTCTTACTCATTAATTTTTATCCATGAACCAACTGAGCTCTCCCCCGCCCCCGTGAAATCAACACAGGAGTGTTCTTTTTGGACCCCTCGTTCACCTACTTTTCATTTGGCTAACTCCTTCCCACTCACTTTTTAGGATTCAGCATCATCTGGCTTCCCGAGCGTTCTTTCCTGATCCTAATCTAAATTTGCTCTTTTCCCCTATCCTGTCTCCTTATACTACTTCCTAGCACCTACTGTAATTTCTAGTTATGTGTTCCTGTTTGTATTTGTTGGTTTATTGTCTATGTCCCCACTAGAAATATATGCTCAGTGAAAAGAAGAAGATGCCCCTTTTGTTTGTTTCCTGTACTTAGCAAGGTGTCTGGTTCATGCAGGGTACTCATTATTGAGTGACCGAAACCAAATCTGCTAATAAAAAACGTTCCTGGATCATTTCCACACATGAACACACCCAACATTTCCCTTGACAAAGCTTTTGTTTTGTTCAGCAGCCTTCTGGGGAATCCCCTTTGCCTCAGAGATTTCTGGCTACTGATAGTTTCAAATGAACAAAAACTGGTTCCTAAGAAGAACCTTGATCTTCCTACCATTCAGAAACACAATTTTTCCCTCCTTAAAACACGAATTTCAATGAATATTTCTTATACATCATGTATGCAGACTTATAATAGCTCAAATTCCACTGGGACAAATTCCCATCACAACACATAGCTGTGTCATGAAAAGATTTTTCACGTCCTCAGCTTGTGGGCTGAGAACTAATTCCACAATACAAGTCTGTTCTTTAGTCAGTAAATAATGCACAATTCCATAGTCTTTACTCTGCATGTGACTAAGCCTTACCTAGCAGTGAACTTTTACGGGAAATATTAAGGTATTTCTAAAATTTGGTATTCACCTTAAGACTTACTTGCTCACATTATAGTTAAAATAGGAATCGTTTTGTCTTGGGTTGTCTTCCCAGAAAGCAGAGCTTGAAACCATGTCTTGTACGTAAGTAATTTATTTGGGAAGTGATTTCATGAGACAGAGAAGGAGGGAAATCCTACATGAGGGTGTATTATTGAACTTGCTGCTGTGATCAGAGGGGCTAGATTCCCCCAGATCTCTGGAGAGCCTGAAAAACTCATCGTCGGCAAGCTCTAGGTCTAGTAGACCTTTTCAATGGCTTTTATCAGAATCTGTCTTCTAGATACCTGGCTATTTAATTCAACTCTCATTTCTGTGCTATTTCTTTTTTTTATCTTTAAATTTTTATTGTTATGTTAATCACCATACATTACATCAGTTTTTGATGTAGTGTTCCATGATTCATTGCTTGTGCATAATACCTAGTGCTCCACGCAGAACATGCCCTCTTTAATACCCATCACCAGGCTAACCCATCCCCCCACCCCCCTCCCCTCTAGAACCCTCAGTTTGTTTTTCAGAGTCCATCGTCTCTCATGGTTCGTCTCCCCCTCCTATTTCCCCCCCCTTCATTCTTCCCCTCCTGCTATCTTCTTTTTTTTCTTAATATATATTGTCTTATTTGTTTCAGAGGTACAGATCTGTGATTCAACAGTATTGCACAATTCACAGCGCTCACCATAGCACATACCCTCCCCAATGTCTATCACCCAGCCAACCCCTCCCTCCCACCCCCACCACTCTAGCAACGCTCAGTTTGTTTCCTGAGATTAAGAATTCCTCATATCAGTGAGGTCATATGATACACGTCTTTCTCTGATTGACTTATTTCGCTCAGCATAACACCCTCCAGTTCCATCCACGTCGTTGCAAACGGCAAGCTCTCATTCCTTTTGATGGCTGCATAATATTCCATTGTGTATATATACCACCTCTTCTTTATCCATTCCTCTGTCGATGGACATCTTGGCTCTTTCCATAGTTTGGCTATTGTGGACATTGCTGCTATAAACATCGGGGTGCATGTACCCCTTCGGATCGCTACATTTGTATCTTTGGGGTAAATACCCAGTAGTGCAATTGCTGGATCGTAGGGTAGCTCTATTTTCAACTTTTTGAGGAACCTCCATACTGTTTTCCAGAGTGGCTGCACCAGCTTGCATTCCCACCAACAGTGGAGGAGGGTTCCCCTTTCTCTGCATCCTCGCCAACATCTGTCGTTTCCTGACTTGTTAATTGTAGCCATGTGCCTGGTGTGAGGTGATATCTCATTGAGGTTTTGATTTGGATTTCCCTGATGCCAAGAGATGTTGAGCACTTTTTTATGTGCCTGTTGGCCATTTGGATGTCTTCTTTGGAAAAATGTCTGTTCATGTCTTCTGCTAATATGTGTATTATAAAAGCATTTCAGATTCCTCCAAAGCTGAGCCACTTTTCTATTTTTATAGCTCAGCTTTGGAGGAATCTGAAATGCTTTTACAATACACATATATATTACTATTGGTGGAAAAAGTAATACATAGAAATTTGGGGGGTCAAACACAAAATTCTTAGTGTAAAAACTATTATTCTCTGGAATTTTGATCTATTCTCTTTCTCTTTCCTTCCAAGTTTTTACTCTCACCTAAGTCTGACTATTTGGTCCTATTAGGAAAAACAGTTGTTGTGTGCATGTTTTAAAGATGTCTTAAATTCTTTTAACCAGGGAGACACCTTTGTGTTCTATAATAAATTTGAGATTTATAAAGCAATCCCCGGGAGAAGTAACAAATGAACTTCATTGCATCTGTGAATGACTGTATGTATATTTCACAGCAGAGGACAGTTCCGATCTTACAGATATTCATTGTCTGAGGATAGTGAAGATAAGCACTTAAACTCCAGCCAACATAGTGACTGCCAATAAATAATACATAAATAAGAGGCAAGGTTCTCAGGAAAAAATTAGATTTCTTTATCTTTTGTTCAGGAATAATTCAAATTAACTATCGTTTCAAAAGTCAGATGTTTCCGGAAGGAGTAAGTGTTGGGGTGTGTATGTGCGTTCTGCTGAGAGAGAATTATAACCCTTCTTTATCTTAATGCCAGTTGGGTTAAACACAAACACATATATCTTTTATTGTCTAGCTGAATTCAGCCATTTTGTAAGAATAGCCATTTTTTAAAAGATTGATTGATTGATTGATTGATTTATCAGAGAGAGAGAGAGAGAGAGAGAGAGAGACTGAGCAAGCAGGGGGAGTGGCAGGCAGAGGGAGAAGCAGGCTGTCCACTGACCAAGGAGCCCCGTGCAAGACCCTGGGATCATGACCCAAGCCAAAGGCAGATGCTTAACCGACCGAGCCACCCAGGCGTCCCAAGAATAGCTATTTTAGACAAGGTCTGGGTAGGGAGGAGGAAAGAGAATTTTGGAGCTTGGAACAGCTCAAGAGGAAGGCATGCCTGGTCGCCTTCATGCTGAGGACCTTCAGGAAGCCGGGGGTACATATGGGGACCCTCGTGTAGGAGATGGGATAGAATCCCAGCTTCGCCACTTACCAGCTGTGTGACTCGGGTAAATCGTTTAATCTTCCTGGGGCTTAGAGTGTTTTCTCATTTGTAAGGTGTGAATAGTAATAGAACGGTCTCCCAGGACTGTCATGCTAATTAAGTGAGATTAATACACAGAAGATGCTCAAGGCATAAGCACTCAGTAAATATTCATCTCAGTCTTCCTCCCCCTCTTCCTCCTCCTTGTTTGCCTTCTTCCTTTTCTCCTTTGACTTCTTTTCCGCCTCGGTCCCCTGGTGGGGAGAAGACAACAATGTACCCGGAAATGCAAGACACCTCAGAAAAAGGAGGCAGAGAGATAGGACAGATAATGCCGATGAGTCATGGTCTTCCTCCTTTCTCTTCCGTGTCTCCGTCCACCCCGTCAGCCGTCCGCTGTCCTGACATGGAAAAGGCTGCACACAGAGCTTCGCCTCATGTACCCACTGAGCCCCTGGCACCGGGGAGGGGTGTAGAGAGGTTTAGGCAGCACTTCTACTAGGGTGGAAAGGTGAACACGATCACCTCTGAGGCACGTGGTTCTTTACACGACCCCGTCGTGTCCTTGGACAAACAAACATGGTTGTGAGCACCCCCGGGCTGGCTCCACTATGGAACATGTGTGTGGCAGGGGAGAGGAGTCTCAGCTCCCATTTGATCACAATGTCACCATGTTGGGGTCCTTTCGTGACTGTCTCCCTTTCCAGTCCCTGAGCACTGACACTCCAGCCCAAACACTCCCAGCCGAGAGCTGTTGAGCGCTCACTAGGAGCAGGTGCTCTTCTGAGTGCGTTCTGGGCATTACCTGCTTTCATTCTCAGTCTCCGAGGTGGGAGACATGGCTATTACCCCAGTTTGACAAAGGTGACACCAAGGCACAGAGAATTAAAGTAGCAGGATCAAGATGAAACCAGGCCACTCGGGCTTCAGAGCCTCCTTCTGAACCACTGACCTCTCAGGCCCCCCTGTATTCCACTCCTCATGCGTGGCCTTCCCATCTGTGCTTACAAGCCATTACAAGGCTGTGAATTCTGTGAAGGCATGCCTTTTCCCTGGATTCTTCACTGGGAGGCTTCCTGTTATTCTTAAAAGTTCATTCAGGCAATAAATGCTTATTACACTCTATTGTATTTCATCACTTATTTCTCTCTTCCACCAGACCGTTAGGCCTTGTTTCCTATCCTTAGGCAATTGCACTGGGCACGGTACAAAGGAGGTGCTCAATAAGGTCTGCAGGTGGAAAGAATGAATTGTGTATGGGGTTGAATTTTTTTTCAGGATATGAGTGTGTAGACACATCAAGCTATATATACTTGTGGTAAACCTTGAGGATCGCTGAGTTGAAACACTTCACAGCTTCTCTTTATGGTGAAAAGGCTAACAATTCCCCAGGTGGTAGCTTGCTTTTCTAAGCAAAAGAAGGAACCCGCAGTTTTACGCTAGGATTTCCATGCGGTGTGGAATTTTGATCGGTTGGCACTAGGTGGCGACAAGGAGCCTCGCAGGAAAGCTCAAAAGAAACGTGAACTACTGCAACCATGCTTCAGATTGTGCTGGGAAGAATTTTAAAGATGATTATTTTTTAAGATTTGCAAAGGGGTGCATTATTTGAGCCAGTTAGCTGGTGACATTTATTCTCTGATGCATTTTTTCCTCCACTAGTTATCTTATTTTTTTAAATGGAAAGATCTTATGCTTTGTTTCTTCACGTTTCCCAATAACCTAGACTGTTTTCAATATCCAGGTGAAGGCTCTATTTTGAAGATTTCTTTCTTTATTTGAGAGAGAGAGAGAGAGAGAGAGAGAGAGAGAGAGAGA
>NW_027397104.1:12717182-12724650 GCF_003265705.2 Callorhinus ursinus | reverse complement strand
GAGAGAGAGAGAGAGAGAGAGAGAGAGAGAGAGAGAGAATGAGCAGGAGGGGCAGAGGGAGAGAATCTCCAGCATACTGCGCACCCAGTGTGGACCCAATGCAGAGCTCAAGCTCATGACCCTGAGATCATGACCTGAGCAGAAATCAGGAGTCAAATGCATAACCCACTGAGCCACCCAGGCGCCCCTGAAGGCTCTGTTTTGTAATTGAGACTCAGCATGGTTGATCTTTCTCTGTCTCAATCCCCAACTCTCTCTCTCTTTTTTTTAGTATGGTGTGGTCACAGACACCAAAGTTCTGGCATGTTAAAAGAAAAAAGAAAAAACAAAACCCTGGACTAGGGAGTTTTCTTTCCTTTTCTTTTTCTTTCTTTTTTTTTTTTCTTCCTCTCTCTGCCCCTCCTTCTCCCCCTCTTCCCACCTCCTCCTTTTTTGGGTATTTTTCTAGGTCAAAGCAGTGAATACCCGCAGTTGGTTCAACCTAATAGTTCTGCCTCTGCCTTTGACTTGCCTTATGACCTTGGTAAGTCACCTATTCTCTTTAGGCCTTACTGTTTTCATCTGTAAAATGGCAGGAATGGGTATTTCAAGTCATACTGACTTACACAAAGACCATTTTCATTTTGATTTTTCATGATTTCAACCCCTAAATTCTCCTGTTCTGTGTCATTGACTGATTCTTTGTCTTTGCCTAGCATGTATTCTGGACTTTTATTAGCCGATGTTTAATTATGGACTTTTATTAGGTGTTTGTTAATTATGGACTACTGGAGACCTAAACTGTGTCCTGTTCATTGCCCTGAGTATCTTGTTACTTCCCTGGAATAAGTTCTTTACAGGAGGCAAACTCACAGCTAAACCTATTTAGTCCAATTAAAGGAATACAATAATAGAAATTTATGTTTCATTATAGTATCAACCTAGGTTTCTCCCTTTATAATTAGTTTAGTGAGGCAGTTTATGTGGCCTCTAATCATATATGATGTTCTCCTTGCAGAAAGGCATCTTACTCTGGAAATTTTGATCTTTCATAGTAGGATTATTACACAGGGAAGTCGAACCAAAACTCAACTCTTTATAGTGTCATGCATCCTGAGTGGGATGTTGAACCATATCAATTCTAAAATAGCTTTCCCAAATTTCAGTGTTTTTAGCAATTAATAGATTTTTATACCATTTCTCTGTGGTACTAAATGCTAAAAACCAGATGATGTTTCTCCTTAACCTTGTAGGTGTTTGTAAAGAAGAATAATACCCCCCGCTAGACTAATAATTCCCCCAATTAGGTTGCTTGACGTGTGAATCCTGAGCCGACTTCTTAGGAAAATAATTTGATGATTAAATAGGAAACACTGCATATTACCTATGGAGTTTCACAATGAATAAATTAAAGGTTCTGAGTAGGCCAGCAGTGCTCATTCTTATTTGGCTTTTAACTACCATCCCCAAATTTCTATGACTCCTTCTTCCCATAATATTGTGTAAAGCTTGGGATCCATGGAACATATCCTTATGCTTTTTTCGCTTACTAAAGTTTTCTCCAAGGCAGGTGTTTATATTAACTTCCTATAATAGACAGTATCAGTATTTAACTTCAGGACCAAGAAAGAATACTCAGAATTTAACTACTCTTTGATTTTATTTACTTAGTAGTGGTAAATAAAAGTGAAATTACAGCTGGAAATGGTGTTTTGAAATTGTAGTTTCTTCTATTTTGAGGAAGATTTTAATGTCTGAAATTCTTGCTACTAGTGGACCAGGTAGATTTGTTTTCTACTCTAAACATGCTGGAGGAAGGCACACAATTCTGGGCCAACACCATTAAATAACTTACCCATGCTTCTCATTTCCCTGATGCAAAAACATTTTTGCTTGTATTGAATTGGTTTTTATTGTCATCTACTCTTTCTGAGTTTAAATCCTGACTCCTTGCTTTGTGCTTTTTTGTTTTCCAAGTTAACTAACTTCTCTTTGCCTCATTTCCCTCCTCTGTAAAGGGATAGAATGTTGGTGTCTACATTTTGAGGTTGTTGTGAGGATCAGGTGAATGAATGCACAAAGTACAAAGCACAAAGCATTTGGAGGTCTGTCTGGAAAGCCTCCCATGGTGTGAGTTAGGGTTACCACTCGTGATGCTATGCTTAGCTAGTGATGGAGAGATGGTGCACCAACCTCTCCCCACACCCTCATCATCTAGATGGAACATTTTTAAGAAGTAGGTAAGTCTTAGGCTCTGTATTATTAAGGCAAAGATTTCCAGGTCGTACTTTTTTATTTGGTCAACATTCGAGTTTGCCTTCTCTTCTGTATTTTTAAGATAAATTGCTTATTCATTTATTCAGCCCATATTAATATGAATTGAGTGGCTGGTGTTTTCTGGGCACTTGTGCTAATTATTGTGGATACAGTGTTGATCATATTACCTGTGGTTTCCCTCCTGTGGACCTCAGGATTACAGAGGGATGAGCAAGGAGTACCGTGGGTGCTATGATAGGAGAAGTGGGTGGGCAAATAGGAGTTACCCAACTTGGGCAGGGAGCTTATGGGAATTTTGGGGGAGGACATGACATCAAAGTTGAGATCTTAAAGGCTAATCTGAGGTACCCACGTGGTAGGTGACAGGAACAACTTATGTGATGGTGACAGGGTGCAAGCCATATTCAAAGCACCAATAGATATTCCACAGGGCAGAAGAATAGGCTAGATGTAGTTTTCCCACATTAGTTAGGGCTTTTGTGAGCTCTATGGTAAGAGTGATCATCTGGTCAATTGTTACCTGTCATAGCTGGGTGAGAGATTCTCATCAGAAAACCTTCCAGATGGCAGGACATACCTTTTTTGAGGTAACAGTTTTGATACAGTGTTTCATAACCATGCTGCTGCCTAACATCTCTAATGGTGGAGGTTGGCTTGGAGGCTAATGTACGTAAACTGATAACCTGGAGACTCTTATCACTGGGGTTTAGCAAAGCTGGCCCCAGGATGAAGGCATTTGCGGTGGTGAGCCATAGACAGCAGCCGGCCCCATCTTAGCTCTGTGCAAAAGCTCTTAGACTATGCTCCTGTGAAGGGATCTGAGGGGAATCTGAAAGCTTTGATCCCCTAAGTGCCTTCGTAGTCAGAGAGACTATGGAGTATCACAAAATCACACCTGGTCTCCATTGGTATTTTCACTAAAGAGATGATTTGCCTTGTTATTACCCTGGGACAAGAGTTAAAAATTGCTTCAGAGTCTGAGTCTTAGCCTCTATTTATTTATTTTTTTTAAGTAATCTCTACGCCCAATGTGAGACTCAAACTCATGACCCTGAGATCAAAATTCCCATGCTCTATCAATGGAGCCAGCCAGGTGCCCCTCTTAGCCTGTGTTTACAAACAAACACACTGACTCCAATTTTAGTCACTTGCATCAGATGTCCTCACCCCACTTCCTAGTATTGTAACTGTTATGAAAGATCAATTCATAATGAAACCATGGTGTATAATATGATCATGCCAGGGGAAATCTAGTCACAATGAAAGTAAAATTCTTTCTGCCTTTTTCTACAGCTGAATTGTAGATCCTCTTCACGCTTATGTTGGTATCTTACTTTGAAACGTTCTTGTTTGAATCATCAAACTTAACTCCTTGCAGCAAATTCAGCCATAGCACTACGGTCAGTTTAAGTAGTGAGGCTTTACTTGTTCTATCAAAACATGGGACTTAAATTTCCTGAATGTGTCCTGCAAAACTTCTACTGGTAAGGACAAGCTCCTGGCAATGACTTTCCATTCTCATGGTGCTGTGACCTCCCTCTCTAGGTGTCTCTTTCCTGATCTGTTCTGCATTCTTTTTATCATACAGTCATGATATGAAAGGTTTTATCCCATTTGGGGTTTTTAAAGGAAGACTGCCTTTCTGACTGAGCCTGAGTTTAAAGGCTCACTCACCTCATTGCAACACATCCAATTTATTTCCATTAAATAAAACTACTGGTTGCCGTGGCCCTGAATGATATTATAACTCCTAAATCCATTCATTTCTTTCAGTCAACATGTTTAATGAGCACTTTCTATGTGCTCGGCACTGTGGACAAAACTGACAATGATACCAGTTCTCATATGGCTTATTTTCTAAATAAGAGAAAAAGACAATACACCATAAATATAATAAATCTAAAAATTCTGCTTTAGAGGTCTAGAAGAAGGGTAAATGCAAGGATATTCTAAATTTGAAAATACAGTCCTTATATTAGGAGGTTAAAAACATGGAGTTCACAAAATTACATAAAATACTTCAGTCCCCGGAATCTGCCTAGGACTGGACTTCCGTAAATAAATTCCCTTGATTATCTTAAAATATCTCGGTTTGTCCAAATCAGGATCCAAACAAGCCACTTGCTGATTTGGTTATTTCTCTGAAGTCTTTGACAAATTTCCTTTAATCTGGAATAGTGCCTTTTCCTCACTCCCTTTTTTTCTCTGATTTGGTTTCCGGTGCCCTGTAGATGATTTCACTGTGGCAGGTGCCCTGCTCACCTTCCTTGGGCACTCGCTGTTCTCATACAACCTGACCCAATGGCTTCCAAAAGAAAGTTACTGTGACTCTTTGGGCTTTCTTGCCTCTTCCCCCCACCAGCGATGCATGAGTTAATAATGCCACCGCCTGCCTCCAAATGACTGATGAGAGTGGATGAATGATTGCACTTTTAATCTTTGGGATAACTCCGAGATGCATTCTACTCTTTCCAAGTTCCGTAGTGAAATTGAACCCCAGTTACTTGCAGTCGTAACCTGCTCAATAATACTCCTATAGGTGGCTTCCTTTCTTCCCCTGGCTTATGTTGCCTCCTCATTTCTTTGCCAATGACATCCCACAAATAAACCATAAACCTGTCTCAAGGTCTACCTTTGGGGGAACCCAGCCTAAGATATCTACTATCTAATTTGAGTTCAATAGTTCTCGTGATGTCATTTAATGTGTTTGTCTATTTCCATAGATTGGAAGTTAGAACTAAAGGTTTTCTTAGATTCAGTGTTTTTTTTGGGGGGGGAGGGGTCAAGAATTCTTCATAGACATGCTGGGTACCTCAATATTACATCACATCAGGAACCAAATTATGTGGTTATCTCACATTTAGTGTTATCAGTAAATTGAGACGATAAAGATGTGTTCTTCTCATCACACTTGTGCCTCATGATTTTAATATCCATTGGTGACCATTGCCTGAATCAGTTATTTCATTTGGGATTGTAAAATGATGGTTTTCTTAATTCTATTATTTGGAGAAGAAGGCCCTAGGCAGGGAGAACAGCAAGTGCAAGGAGAGAGAGGTGAGGCCAAGTATAATAGAATTAGGGAAATAAAGTATGCTTAGTTTGCAAGGTGCATTGGTGGGTTTGGAAAGGTAGGTGACACTTTTTTTATTATGTTAAAGACTTAGGATCTTGTACGAAAATTAATGGAGGGACACTGAGAGATTTTAAATGTGTCCATCAGCATGAACATATTTTTTGGAGTGATCACTCTGTTGATGTTGTAAAACATAGACTGGTGAGAGTAGCTAGGAAGATGTTGCCATGGTCAAAGATAGTGGGGAGGGGAAAGATAAGTTACATACTTAAGACCATAGACTAAATGGGATTGACTGACTGATTAAATGTGGGGTGAGGGAGGGGAGGAGTCTAGGATCCTTTCCCTCTGGGACAAATGGTTTGATAGTTGGTATCCTTCATAAAGATAGGGAATGTGGCAAGAATAGAAAACCTGATGAAGCAAACAACTGAGTTTGGCTCTGGACGTCTCCAGGGGATTATGGAACACACAGGTGTTAAGTGTCCAATTGACAGTTGCCATTTGTGTTGGAATTCAGGAGGAAGGTTAGGGATAGAGGTAAAGGTCTGGGAGTCATCAAAAGGCAGTTAGTGGTTGAAACCATTAGAACAGATAAGATCATTTCATAAAGTGTGCACAGAAGAGAAGAACTGAATGATAAAAGAAGAGGGCTAAGCACATATTCCCGAGCTACGTGAACATTTACAGGCAAAGAGTAGGGAGAGAATCTCAAAGAAGTCTCAAAGGTAGCTATCAGATGTTCATGAAAATGGTGATACAGGAGTCAGATGTTGGAAATGTTAGAAAGGTTTGTATGAGATGTTGCAGAGAGGCCAGGCAGGAGAGGACTGAAAAGTTGCCAGTGAATTTGTTAATAGAGGTGGGTCATTATATATTTTTAAAAGATTTATTTATTTGAGAGAGCGAGCGTGCATGTGTGCATGTGTGTGGGGGGGTGGGCAGAGGGAGAGAGTCTTAAGCAGACTCTGTGCTGAACAGGGAGTTCAACCTGGGGCTCGAACTCATGACCCTGAGATCATGACCCTGAGATCACGACCTAAGCCGAAACCAAGAGTCAGACACGTAACTGACTATGCTACCCAGGTGCCCTGAGATGGGTCGTTAAATTAGTAGGGATAGTTCTGATGGTGTGGCAAGGATGGGAGCCCTAATGGAGTGAGTTGAAGGGTGAATAAGGTGGGACAACATAGAAACAATGGGCGCTAACTACTCTTAAAAAAGTTTGGGTGGAAGATCTGGGAAGGCTTTTCATTCTCCCTTCTTCCTTTCTTTCCTTCTGCCCCTTTCCTCCCTCCCTCCCACTCTCCCTCCTTCCCTCTCCTGTCTTTTCTCTTCTTCTTTTTCTTCTTCATCACCTTCACCACTCCTCCTCCTTGTTCTCCTTCTCATTCTCTTCCTTCTCCTCTCTCTCTCTCCCCCCTCCACCCCTTCATCTCTCCCTTCCTCCCTCTCTCTGCTAATTGGCATTAGTGGCAGAAGTATCTGAATGTGAGGGTTTCCTGAAGATGCCGGATTCAGAGCACAGGTGGACTCTGTCTCCTCCTTTGTAAAATACAGGACAGCACTAACATCACACTGTTACTATAAAAATTGAGTAGAGCTGCATGTTTGGAAAAGGATTTTCCCACAGGGAAGCCGTGCATCAATGTTAGTCGTTGGCGCCTTTGCTACAGGAGGAACCTGTCACTCCGAAGACAAACCTAAACTGTAGAGCTACTTTTCCTTATATTGAATCTGAAAATACTTTCTCTTTAGAACTCATAGTTATGGAAATGGGTTTCAAGTTCTATGAAGTTTCATGTAGAGGCAAAGAAGGAAATGCCTCTAAAAGGGAGAACAATATTTTTCCTAATCCAAAATGACTTCATTTGCTGCAGTTCCAGAGAACTTGAACAGAGTGAAGCTGGAGCAATGGAGACAGCTTTATTAATTGGAATCTTTCATTACAGTCATGCTTTCTTTGCTAGGGAAGCAAGGAGCTTATATTTTTAAAAAATTCATTAAAATGTCAGTATGCAACCATTAGAGAAATCATTTCAAAAATCTTTTAATCTTAAAAATGGGATGAAAAACACCTTCATGTTTGGTGTGTGTGTGTGTGTGTGTGTGTGTGTGTGTGTGTGTGTGTGTGTG
>NW_027397104.1:12661027-12717172 GCF_003265705.2 Callorhinus ursinus | reverse complement strand
GTGTGTGTGTGTGTGTGTGTGTGTGTGTGTGTGTGTGTGTGTGTGTGTGCCCACAAGTAAGAGCTGAGTGGAGCAATGTCATGAGTTAGAGCCCAGATTATATACACTGGCTGAAGAGCTATTACTGGCTGATTCTGTTTAATGCACACTTTGTCATCATCACTTGAAATTAAAGATCCAAGGCAACGTTTAAAAAAGTACTTAACATAAGGGAGGAGTGGCTTCTGCCAATTGTTTACCAATTTGTCCTTTACAAGATGCAAGGCATATTAAAAAATAAATACGATTCTACAGGAGCTTTGACTGGCCTGAAATTCTCACTCTTGTTTAGCCAAAGGTAGTGGTTCTTACTACCTTTGCCTTAGTTCATCTTGAGGGCCGAATGACAGAAACAGATTCCCTCCCCAGAAAAATGCTCATATTTACAAATTTTTTATGTATGGTTTTGGAGCATTCTTGACATATTTCCTCCCCTGAAGTTCTTGGATTTCAGATGATGCACTGCGAATTTAGGCAATCGGCCCCCAGAGACAGTCATCTGAAGGACAATTTGACTTTTAATCTTGAGTTTGAACCCTGATCCTGATATCACATAAAGCTGTATTACACTTTTTTTTTTTTTTGAAAGGGGTCTGACTCTCAAGGGATGGTGTGATCGATACACTGGTTTTCACACTGGAATATATCCGCTCGTTCTTACATCTTCTTAGAAAACAAAGCAGTCTTTCAATTCTAACTTAGTTCAAAAAACCTAATGAATGAGAAAAAACACTCCCTAGAAAATTAAGGATTGGCATTAGAATGATGTTCAAGAAGCAGATAGCCATGGAATTGATGAAATTCATATTTCCATGAATGTCCTAGTTCCCAGTTGGATAATGAGCGCCTGAGCCCTCTGCTTGCAGAGCAAAGTGAGGGTTTTGCATTTAGAGAAGGCAGCACCATGTTTGTTCTCGAGCAGACATTCTCTGTTTCTCAGTGCACGTTCTTTAATTCAGGAATCTCTTTTCTACTTTTTGCCTCAAAATAGGTCCAGACGCTTCATGTCTTGATTTGATTTTCCAAATTCCTTCTTTAAAAAAAACCATTCCTTCTCTTCATCAAGCACAGTCAATACCATCTGAAGTTTAGCTCAGGGGACTTGAGGGTGGGTATATTCCTAAAAATGACTTGTGTGTCTGTGAGCCTTGTACTATTTTAAAGTAAATACATGTGGTCTTCTTGGAAGATACCCCTAATAGCAGCCAGTTTGCTTGCCCACATTTGAATGGCATTTAATAATTCACAAAATGCTCCCATATCTATGGTGTTATTTTTTTTATTGTTTCATTTTTTAAAGAATTTGGAACCCAGATAAAATATAGAAAATAGTAGAGTGTTGGGTGTTATGCACAAACAATGAATCATGGAACACTACATCAAAAACCAATGATGTAATATATGGTGATTAACATAACAATAAAAAATTTTAAAAGGTGGAAAAAAAAAAGAAAATAGTAGAGTGAACTTCCTGTACCCAACATCAATAATCAGCAACTCATAGCCAGTCCTGCCCCATCCATTTCTCGACTTTCCTATAATATTTTATTTTATTTTTTTATTTTTTAAAGATTTTATTTATTTATTTATTTATTTATTTATTTATTTATTTGACAGAGAGAGAGAGAGTGAGCAGGCACAAGCAGGGGGAGCAGGCTCCCCACCTAGCAGGGATCCCAATGCAGGGTTTGATCCCAGGACACTGGGATCATGACCTGAGCCGAAGGCAGATGCTTAACCGACTGAGCCACCTAGACACCACTTTCCTATAGTATTTTAAAGCAAACCCATTTAAAGCATGTATTTTTACCCATAAATATTTGTGTCTTTAAAGTTCAGAAATCTTTTAACCTCAATACCATTATTCTACCTTAAAAAATCAATCTTATAACATATGATCTGTATTTTGAATAAAGGACAAGTATTCCTATGTCAAACTCCTAGGTGAGGGAATGAGGCTTATAAATTGTTGAGGCTTATAGATAGTAGATGAAAGCTTAGATTCACTCTATGCTCTTGGCTTTGATTTGGGTGCCCACGTTCTCAAATGTGCTTAAAAAATCTGTTTTGTTTCTTGATACTTATGTTGATAAATTGAATGATTATTTTAAGCATATAACTAACAATATTTGTCATTGTGATTTAATATCAAGTCCATTTGTGGCCATATTTCAGTCTTGTTAGTATTTAACCATCTATCCCTTGGGTAGATTTTTTTTTAAATTTTTTTATTGTTAATCACCATACATTACATCATGAGTTTTTGATGTAGTGTTCCATGATTCATTGTTTGCGCATAACACCCAGAGCTCCACGCAGAATGTGCCCTCTTTAATACCCATCACCAGACTAACCCATCCCCCCACCCCCCTCCCCTCTAGAACCCTCAGTTTGTTTCTCAGAGTCCATAGTCTCTCATGGTTCATCCCCTCTCCCATTTCCCCCCCTTCATTTTTCCCTTCCTACTACCTTCTTCTTTTTTTAAATTTTATTTTATTATGTTTTTTTTCATTTTTTATTGTTATGTTAATCACCATACATAACATTATTACTTTTTGATGTAGTGTTCCATGATTCATTGTTTGTTCATAACACCCAGTGCTCCACGCAGAATGTGCCCTCTTTAATACCCATCACCAGGCTGACCCATGCTCCCACCCTCCCTTGGGCGGATTTTAAGCCAGAACTAACCTGAATTCTACTTCCAAATCAGTTCATCTCATAAAGAAAGTAGTTCTTTTGTTTTGTACAATCTCTATATGAATTACTGCTTCTGTTTGATGTGTTTTTCAGAAGAATAATTCATCCATGAAAGGTCATTTCACATCAGCCTTACAAAAGAATAACCTTAATTTTGTATGAGTTAGTTGTATAACGGGTTGTATGCCTCTTGCTCATACACAGCGTCCTTTCTATGTTCCTAGTGCCTCACCAGGTGCATGGCACTGTGTTTGGTTGAATATTTCAAAATGTCACAACAGAGGTCTTGTAGCAGTAAAATTTGAATCAAGAAACCAGTTCCCAAAGTTCCCAAATTTTACAGAAATCCCAGCCTCCATAAAGGAGAAAAGTCCTAAACTGGAAAAGTACTAAAACCATAGAACTATAAAACTATAAAACTTAGTTAATCCTAGTGTTGTGCATGAAACATGACTAGAAAGAAGTAGAAGGAAGCTCACCAAATGCATAAATGTGCGAGGCTCTCAGCTAGACTTTTCAATGATCATGAAAATCAAGGCCTCTCCCCATTTGTACAACTTTGCTTCTAAATGTTGACTGATTACCTTTAGATTAAATATATTTTTGTTGCTATATGTTAAAAAACAACGGAAAACTTGGAATGCTGACAGCAGAAAATGCATGCTTCCTTGCTCTTTAACAGCTTAAGCACTACGTTTCTCTCAATTTTATGTAGGTTAGAACTGTACCCTTCTTCTATATCATTAAGCACTAGTTGCCTGATTATAGTGCTTTGGGACACTGTTAAAATTGTGCCCGAGGCTTTTCAGCAAATTCAGCGTTAAAGCAAATGATCCCAGTAGTCAAAATTATTTACTAAACACAGTACAGAGTTTCTTTTAGAAAGATTATTTAAGGCCTATTACACTTGCTAGATCCTTATATTACAAAATACTTGGGTACTTAGCAAAGCTGTTGCCTTTTCTCATGAGGCCTTTTTTTTTTTTTTTTTCCAGCACCAAAATGTTAAAGGAGCATTATATATTTGGGTAGAGCAGACTCACGTAGATATTCTTAATCTGAAAGCAGTTTCCTTTATTTTAGGCCATTTTCAACAGGAATAGTGAGTTGTTCTGTATCAGGGCATTATTTATAAATACAGAATTAAAAGGTTTATTTTATTTTATTTTATTTTGTTTATTTTAAAGATTTTATTTATTTATTTGAGACAGACAGAGAGAGAGAGAGAGCATGAGCAGGGTGAGGGGCAGAAGGAGAAGCAAACTCCTAAAAGGTTTATTTTTAAAAATATTCTTTTTGTGTTAAAATGTATAGAGCTATGTAAGTTATGAGGGATTTGGATGTGTCCTCAATCATCCCGTTGTTTGGATATCTTCCTTTTTAAATCTCTGTGTGTAAAATGTTATCGAACCTCTTACATTATTGACATCCAACAATAACCATTGAGAACTCTGAGGCATTTTCTCATCTATTTCTTATTAGATCTCCATAGTTCTCCGCTAGCTATTTCCAACTCCATTTTGCAGAAGAGGAAATTGAGGCTTTGGATGGATAAATGGCCCTTGTAAAGTTACACTGCTGCTAAGGGGCAGGAGTGTGAATAATCTGTATAGGTTAAGCTTCTGAGTTCTTGAACCCAATTTCTGTGTGTGTGGGGGGAGGGCTCCCCCAAACAATTCTTGGATACCAGCAGGGTGTTGGAGAATCCAAATCAATTCCTACACTACCCAGCGATAGAATCAGGGTCCAAAGATTGAGGGCTTAGTGGTACAAGATGCTACCCACCCCCGTTCAGAGATCAGGTGCAAGTCCAGGTTGTTACCTGTATTTCTGACCAATTGGCTATAAATCAGAGGTTCCCATGACCTCCTCCTTGGGTTTAATTAATTTGCTAGAGCAGCTCACAGAACTCAGAGAAACATTTTATTTACTAGAGTACCAGTTCATTACAAAAGAATGTAATACAGGAACAGCCAGATGGGAGAGATGCACAGGGCAACGTATGTGGGAAGGTCTCAGAGCTTCCACACCCTCTTCAAGCACACCATTCTCCCCAAATTTCCATGTGTTCACCAACCTGGGAGCTCTCCAACGCCTATTCTTTTGGGTTTTTTATGAAACTTCATTATATAGACATGACTGATTAATTCATTGGCCACTGGTGGTTGATTAAACCTCCCACTCCTTCTCCGTTGGTCAGGAGGTGGGACTAAAAGTTTCAACCCTCTAATCACATGATTGCTCCTCCTGACAGCCAGCCCCCCAACCTTAGTTGGGGTCCAAAAGTCATTTTGGATGTGCTATGTGATGACATAGCAAAACCCTTTATTGCTCTCATCACTTCAAAAATTCCTAGCTTTTTGGGGGACACCTCAGGGGCTCAGTCAGTTAAGCATCTTACTCTTGATTTTTGGCTCAGATCATGATCTCAGGGTTGAGGAATCGAGCCCCAACTTGGGCTCTGGCTCAGTGAGGAGTCTGTTTGAGGTTTCTCTCTCTCCTTCTCCCTCTGCCCCTCCTCCCTGCTCACGTGTGTGTGTGTGTGTGTGTGTGTGTGTGTGTGTGTGTGTGTGTTCTCTCTCTCTCTAAAATAAATAAACCTTTTAAAAAAGAAGAGAAAATTCCCAGAGTTTTAGGAGCCCTGTGCCAGAAAAGGGGATGAAGACCAAATATATCTACTTCTTATGATAGATCACAATACCACAGGTAAAAAAATGAAAGCAGTAACACAATTTATAATGTGTACAGAAGATAGGGTCCAAAAAGGAAATCTCTAGTATGAAAACAGAGATCTCTAAGTTATGCTGATAAAAAGTTAAATAAAATATGTTTTAAAATTGGTGACATATTTTTAACGAAATATTTCAAAAGCCCTGTAGCATATTGTTCTTTAAACCACTGCCATCTAGAGTAATCTGGGTTTTCATATATCAGATTTGCTTAAGGTGGAATGCATCTGTATAATTTGGAACTATATTTATATAACACTTAAAAAGTGGCCTATCCTTTACCATAAATGAAATGCAGTTCACCACTCTTGGTCTTTATAGATAAGAGAGATCGTGGTGTCCTTTATTGTATTGACAGAATATAACGATGTTTATATCAAATATCACCTTCATAGGTGGCCTATAAAATCCTTTTATGCCTCCCCTGATCTGTATGAATGTACAGTTAAGGTCTGTGCTAACTACGTACTTCAGATGGAACATAGAAATGTTATTGATTTTTATCATAAACAGTTTCTTTTGGGGGCATTTAAAATTTTTATTTATTTTTACTTCTTAAAAATAATCTCTATGCCCAACGTGGGCCTTGGATCAAGAGTCACATACTCCACTGACTGAGCCAGCCAGGTGCCCCCTTTGGGGGCATTTTTGAAAAGTCTGTGTTACTTTTTTACTTTAGACTGTGGGAGAATGCCAAAGAAGATAATTTTACTCAAAGAATCACCTTAAATTTAGTGTCTGTATTTTTGATTCATAAGACCAAACAAAACAAATAAGCAAACAGTAATTTAAAAAATTCTCAAGGGAAAATCTCAAGGAAAAACTTATTTTGGTATAGTTTCAGACTTGCCTGGCACACAGTGGGCACATCAAAAATATTTGTTAGACTGACTTTACCTTGTGTCAAGGACGTTTCTTAGTAGCAATCCTGACACCAATGTGTGATTTGACACTGCTGCCTGTTGGATTCTCTGGGACGCAGGTTCACATAGCAATTAGTGTAGAGGAAGGTTAAGTTTCCTCAGGGAAAGAACCAAGGATGGGCAGATGGAGAAGCTGGTCTGCATTGCAGTCTCAACCAAGGCTTCAGTCCACCCCTTAGGGAGTTTTCAAGATGGGTTGGCTCTTCCAATTCCTTCTTGTTCCAAGAGGGGCCTTTTTAATCTGGTATTGACCAGTCATTAATGTGGGCTGCCTCCTTCCCTCCCAGGACAGAGAGCCTCACTTGGGGAGAGGGTTGACTGGGAAGATAGCAGTACTTCATGTGACTGGAGTAATAGGAATGAGTCCTGGTACCCCGAAGGGGCTTCTGAGAGGTGTAGCACGGTGTCCAACACAGAGACTATGGCCAGTGAGCTAAATGAAGCCAAATTGGTAGAAGGAATATTTTGACTATGCTGTGTCTTCTCCACACCCCATTTTTCAATCTCTAATTCTGTTGAAGGATGGGCATTTTTTGTTTCTTTCATGACTTTCAGCTCCCAGGTAGACTTGCGAGGTCTGACTTGGCTAATTATTCTGAAAATTTCCTATTCATTATCTCACATAGCAGGGAGCCTCTTTGGACCGTCAAGCCTGTAAATTTATGATTGCACATTAATCAGTGAAATATAATTGCTAGCTGCTGCCTTTGGGCTTGGGGCACGCTGTATATGCTGGGATAGATACAATTAGCCCCAAGGTTTGCTCAGGAGCACTCGCGCATCCAACAAGAAAATGAGCATTACGGTAATTGAAAAAATGAACATCTTGGGTCGTTTTCTTGCTGGCAGTGGTTAGAAACTCTTATCATTGAATTGCCCTGCTTTGTTTTTCATTATCTCTCAAAAGCATTGGTAGGCAAAAAACTACAGTAGTTCCCCCTTATCCACAGTGGATATGTTCCAAGATCCCCAGTGGATGCCTGAGACTGTGGATAGTACTGAACCATATATATACTGTGTTTTTTCTATACATGCATACTGGTGATAAAGTTTAACTTACAAATTAGACACAGTGAGAGCTTAACGACAATAACTATTAATAAAACGAAACAATTATAACAATATACTGTAATAAAAGTTTTGTGAATGTGTTCTCTTTCTCTCAAAATATCTTGTACTGTACTCCCCTTTCGTCTTGTAATGATGTGAGTAATAAAATGCCTAGGGGATGAGATGAGGTGAGATGAGTGATATAGGCATTGTGAAGTAGCTCTTTCATTTTTTAAAGATTTTATTTATCTATTTGACACACGTTGAGAAAGAGAGAGAGTGCACAAGTGGTGGGGAGGGGCAGAGGGAGAAGCAGGCTTCCCAAAGAGCAGGGAGCCCGATGCGGGGCTCGATCCCAGGACCCTGGGATCATGACCTGAGCGGAAGGCAGATGCGTAATGATTGAGTCACCCAGACGCCCCTGTGAGGTAGCTTTGAGCTACTACTGATGATATGTCAGAAGGGGGATCATCTGTTTCTGGGCCGTGGTTGACGGAGGGTAGCTGAAATGGCAGGTAAGGGGGGACTGTTGTATTTGACACACACAGAACTGTAGCTTGTTTGGGGTGAGGAAGATGAAGTTCAAGAGGAGGAAATACTAAGTGGTAAAGCAGCACGCATTCAGTGCTCTGACGTCTCTGTGGAATTCCACTAGGTGGAATGGGATGGTAGAACTTGACCTGGCAGTTCTGAAAGTCTTCTGAAAGTGTGTACTTGATTTTAGCGGTGTATACTTGGGAACATTTCTCTTTTTTTCCCTACTGCATATAGCTGTCATTAGATGCGCAAAATGATCCACGATACCAAAAAGTTTAGGAATCATTACGCTAAAAATAAAACAAAACAAATTGCCCTCATTCATTCTCTGATTTAAAGCTATTCTCTCTATTATCATGCTGAAACATCTATTTAGACGCTTCACAAACTTCAACTTTTCTATAACTAATTTATCACAAGCAAGTCCTATCACTGTTTTGCCTACGTCTGTTAATAACATCACATTCACAATTATTAATTGTTCCATGTAGAAGTCTAGGCATTTGTTTTCCCCTCCCCTCTCTTGCCCACTTCTGAGATCCCTGTGATGAAGTGTCTTCTATTCTAGAAATCATTTACCTTGCCGGACTCTTGGTACACACTTGCTCAGATGCTTCATGAAGCCCTTGTTCAATGGCAAATAGTTCTGGGTCATTAAAAGGGAGGAGCAGAAAATGTTTTCTTATATCAGGATAGAAAGAAGGAGTCACTGAGGTCTAGTTAGTGAGAAAATACCTACCTAGCCTCTTGCTTTGAGGTGATGGGTGAAGGAAAGGGCCTTTCCCAGACCAGTCTGAACCTTGCTACCTTTGCATCGGGGGAGATACCTGAGCTGGAATCAAGCACTTGTGGGCTGGGTTTAAGAAGCCAATAATCTTTGAGATGACCTGGTGTGAACTCTGCTTGGTAGCAATGCTTTATACCTGGTAGGGCAAAAGGATCCACTCAAATTCACAATTTTGAAGACATACAAATGCCATTTAAGCAAAGAAAAGGCAGGTCACTCAAGCAAAATTTCTTGTCCCCAGCAAAGTTAGGCAGGTTTTCCCCGTGTCTGAAGAAGTCTGCCACACATTGTTGAGCAAGAAATTGTTCTCCTAAGACCTCCCTTTCTATTCCCCATGTATCCTTACAGTGAATTCATCCTTGTGAACAGTTTGTGTATCTCTTCCTTGGAACTCTTGAGAATGTGACTTGCTGGGCTAGAAAAACCTCTACAGCTAAAAAGAAACATTTTCCTGCTGATGATCTCACAGGTATTTTACTGATGCCTAAAATTCCAGTAACTAGATACAAAGTGTGTCATTCCATGAGGAAGGATGAGGAATAAGGGAGGAAAAGAAGGGAGTTGACTAATATTTACTGTGCATCTGTCATGGGATGGGATCGGTGCTAGGCCTTTATTCAGATGATCCGTTTGTGTACTTGATCCTACTTTCCAAAGTAGATGTAATTATCCAAGAAAAGGACATTAATGTCAGTGAGTTTATGTAACCTGCCCAAAGTCAATCACATTGTCCTTAGGGGAATTTGTCATGACTAGGCTACCAGCATTGTGCCCCAGGACAAGCTCACAGGGGCTCTCACCCCAGCCCTAGGGTGCTAACTGCATCTGTTCTGGGCTACTTCAGAGCTCCCTTTTCCATCTGTCAGGGGTCCATCGCCTGTTATAACTAATTTCCTGTACTAAAACCCTCATATTTTGAAATGTCACAGTGGTTTCTGTTTTCCTGACCAGAATCTGATTGTGTGTGTTTGTGTGTCCAAGCTTTGGAGGGGACAGACACACAGCTGATAGTACCAAAGGCTGGAGAAAAATAGAACCATCTCTGGCAAACTGCTGGCTGCCTCAGAGGATCGTTAGAGAAGACATTGTCTTGACCAAGAAGCTCTTGGAAGAAAATGTCTGAATTTCATGTTATCCACGATAAGCACATTCCTTAATGCATGGAAGTGTGAGGTTCAGAGAGAGGCTCAAGATGATGTTTCTGTAAAGCAAATGCAAAAGGCCACACAGAGGAATCAGATTTTTATCCTGTGACCTCTTTTCACTAAGTTAGGTGCTCAAAAAAGACTCATTTGCAATTTGATTCCTTTCCCTAGAGATGCCCAAGCGGTCTGCCTTCCTGGGTCCAGTCCCTCTCTTACCTTCAGAGGGCTTGAGATTAGATGGTACACAAGATTTGAACCCCTCCTCCCAATTACCCAGTTTTTCCTTTTACTCAAATGTCAGTGAATGCTTTCAACCATTTTTTTCTTCTCTTTTAAATTTTATTTTATTATGTTTTTCAACTGTTTATTCTAAAGAAACAAATTACCTATTTATTGAAAAGAGTTAACTGTAGCTTGCTGACAACAGCATTTAATTCTCAGGAGCACCTGTCAGACTTTGAAAACATTAAAATCTCATCGAAAACATTTCAGGAAGTATAGCCAAAACCTCATAAGTGACTTTCTAAAATCTGTTCTGCTCAGATGTATTCTAGATAATTAACTGGTATAGTAGTTTTCATATTCTGGGTAAAGGTTGTTTGTTTCTTCTTTTTTTTGTAATAAGTTAATGGGCTTCAGAAGTTTTTGTGTATTTTTATATACTCATCTTAAGTTCCATAAATAGATACAACATGAAGCAACAAAGATGAAATGACCACATTACGTTGAAGACCTACAATCTGTCCAAAGGTGAGGACACCTTGTTTCATGTTGGATAGTGGCAAGTGCACATAATTGATAATTCTTCTTCTCCCACCTTGTTCTCCAAACTCGTTCTCATGTGGAGCCCTCCTGGGATGCACCAGATGGAATGATCAAAAGGCCCAGGTGGGAGAAACGAAGTCCCCTGAATGCAAAGCAGTTTAGAATGGAGTCTGAAATTCTAGCTGGATCCCCACTTTCTGGGGTGTATTTCATGTAATCTTGTCCTATAATTACTCAATGAAAATAAGATTTCCACAACCAAACATACTGGGGGAATCAGGCATAAGGTGACTCCTGGAGATTTAGCCCATACATCATATGTTAAAGACTCTGAGAAGTCCTGCAGTAAAGAAACCAATCGAACTTTGTGAGAGGAAATAATTTCCACATTTATGTGACCACAAAGCATCTTTTTCCTTTTACGTTTTACATGGCACAGCAGTCCAAACTAATTTTCCTTGGAATGTGTTTTTGGGATTCTGTGAATAAATGAAAGAAAAAGGTGAGCACATTTAAAGGCTTCTTCAGCAAAAGAGTGACGCCTGGAGAAAGATTAGATTCAGTCATTTTTACTTTCTGAAAAATAAAAGGCATCTTATATCCATTAGGACTTTCTGTTGAAAAGGATAGAAAAACTTTCAACATCGTTTAAAGCAAAAAAAGTGTAGTTGGTCATTCACAATACGACAAAGTCCAGAGTAGACTTGGTCTCAGACACTGCTAAATTTCGGGATCAAGCAATGTTTTACTCCACCTCCAGTCCTACCATTATTCTGAGTCCTTCTGTGGTCTCTGGAAATCCTCTGTTTGTGGCAGCTTAGTTGGTAGCTATGGAAGTTCCATTTGTGTTTTCAGGGTAGAGTTCAATGGAAAAGGGACCCCTTCTTTGGTAAGACTAGTGAGCGAACCCCTTTCCAGTGAAAGGAATTGTGAACGGAGGCAGGGAGGACCCACAAAAGAAACTGAGGATTGTTGTGAGAAGAAGAGGCAATGGGTGCTGGGAAGGCACACAAACAAAATGTCTGAAGAACAATCTAGTGCATCTCCATGATCTATTTTTCTGTTGCGGTACCAGGAAAAAACATATATCCTAAGCATATCCTTAGGCTATGCTCTAGAGGTTATGTGTGCTTACTTGAGTGACAGGAGGAGGGGAGAAGCTTGGAGTGTTGGCTGGATTCCTGTACTGCGCTGGAGCAAATCGGAAAGAGATTTTGGTTCGAAGCAATCATTGACAGGGTGGAAAGAAAAGCAGTAGCTCTTTGAAGAAAAGAATGGGTATGACCATTGAACTCCCCTGGACTCAAAATGTGGCCCAAGTAGTTTGTACTAAGGAGCCCCCTGAGGCAAGGAAAGAAGAGGCCAAAGAAGACAGAGAAGGAAAAACTGAAGCCATGACCGGCCCTTGTTGAGTCTCATTGCTCTGGTCTTTAGCATTTCTCCTCGTCCACTGTCTATTTCCTTACAATTTCCCCTCACTTAGAGGGTTACCCCCAGTTCTTCACTTCGCTCGTCTTTCTTTCCCTTAGAGATCTCCAAGAATCTCCCTTTCTACAAGTGATCACACAGCACCCGACCTCTGTGGCTTGGATCTAGGAGTCTCCTTATATCTTGTGCCTGGATGAGAGGTGGGATGAAAATGGTTATTTACTGTAAGTAGGGAAGATACTTCCATTGCAATCCAAAGTGGTATTCTGAGTGATTTCTCTTCCCCCTCACCCATGTCAATACTTTATGTGTATTGAAGTTCAATCTGTGTGTGTGTGTCTATTGTGGTGCTTTTATGGATTGTTGCCCAAAGAACCTCATAGGCCTGCTCCTCCCAGCCCTCCAGCTCCCTCTCTCATCACTCGCTGATGTACACCTTATGCTCCATCAATGCAGACCTCCTGCAATTCCCCATCCATTCTTAGACTGGGTGCCACTGTCCTGGGTTGGGTGTCCTAGAAACAGCCTGATATGTGGATCCTGTGCCAGTGATTTACTGAAGGAGTGCTCTCAGGAGAAACCTGAGACAGAGTGAGGGGAGCAGGGTAGGACCAAGAAATGTGCCAGACAAAGATGTGAATGCAGCTGATCCTATAGAGAGCTCTGGAGCACAAATTATACCACAGAGTTCTTCTGTTTTGAGGTAAGGGCACTGGCCTTTTATATCGCCATACCAGTCTGTCATTGGCTGTTGGCCCCTTTTGGAAAGGGCATAGTCTCCCGGGCCTTCCCAGGTAAGTCACAAGTCACCTCCCTTAGGCTGGAACCATTCTTAGAAGAGTGCAGCGGTGAGCTGCTAACAACCAATGCTCAAAGCAGCCCAGAGAGCTACTACAACTATTCTCAGGGTTCGCTCACATAATTCACTCCCTGAAAAATCATCAGCGCTTCCTCCTGCTCTACTGCCTGAAAACTTGCTTCATTGTTAAAATTCAGATTGCTAACTCCCATCCTTAGAGATGCTGAGCCAGTCACTTTGGGGTAGGGCCCAATAATTTATATTTCTAACAAGTTCCAGGGGCATGTTGATGCTGCTGGTCCAAAGCCCCCACTTTCTGAGGACCGCTGGTTTAGTAAATTCTCTCCATCCTTCATAACTCAACTGAGCTATCATTTCCTTTAGGAAAAACCTTCCTATTCATTTGTACTCCCATCACCCTTCCCCATCTTGGATGACTACCCTTTTTGCTTCACTAACACCCTATGCATTTATCATCCTGCCCTGGAATTATATATAGGAGAGTCTCTGTTCCAGGTGGCAGGTGGAGGCTATGAGGAGTCCACCAGCAGAGCGAAGGATGATACGTGTTCAGACTTCCAAAGAAAAGCTTTGAATGGAATCCCCATAAAAATAAATTCTGTCTGGTTACCTTGTAAATTCTTGAGGACAGCACTCTATCTTCCTCTTCGTAATAAACCTGGCTCTTAGAACTTCACCTGATGCTTCGTAGGAGTTCAATACAGGTTTGTGGAACTATACAATATCAATCTTGGTTAGAGTTGGTTTCACGGGAAAATAGGTTTAACTTACGTAAGTTAAATACTTGCATAAATTATGTTTAACTCACTTAGGGACATATATCAATTTGCAAATAAACTTTTGGGAAACAATTTCTTTTTCAGTTTAGGTTTGCCTTCTCTGGTACACTCCATCTGTCCCTAAATGTGAGTCAAAAGGCATTAACCTGACTTTTCATCCACACACAAATGAGTCACTTCCAAAAATAAGCACCGTTTCTTGTCCAACACTTACTTAATTCATGAACCTGTAATTTTCTTTTGGAAAAATCATCTCATAAAATGATGATGGCTTGAGGTCGAAGGAGCCTGGCACAGAGCTAGAAGGAAAGGTAAACTTTGTGCAAAACTGCAAAGAACAAAATGCAAGCAACGTCCCCGTCAGTAGCTGCTAAATGCAAGCATTCATGTAGCAGACAGGCTTCCTTTAGAAAACACGGGCCAGTGACAGAAGGTAACAAATAGATGCCGTTCTTAGTGAAAGGATGCATGTTTTCTCCAGAAGAAACATAATAATTGGGGAAAAAATTAGCAAAAGGGGACTTGGGAAGAGTGGGTAGGGAGTATATAATGGCATGGCTGTTCAGGTATAAATCCATCAAAGCTGTTGACATAGTTCTCTTATTAGCTAATATTTAAAATGTTGTTTTAAGGAAATGTTGCATCTGTAAAGTACCAGAGGCAAGAGGGTCTGGAGTGGTTGCCATTAAACCTCTTTGCTAATTGCACACACCAGCTACTGCAACAACATCAGTCCGAGGCCTCGCCTGACGGACGAAGCAGCCTGAGCCAACAGAACATTTGGAATTAATGTGTTTACTTTAAGAAACACAAAGTCTGATTCAATTAGCAACCAAAGTGAGGGAGGCTACAGAGTTTAATGTTGGAGGTTTTTCTTTCCTTTCTTTTCTTTTTCTTTTTTACAGTTTATTCTCCAGTGTTTATAGAACTTAAATCAATGATGAGGAGATATTTGTTTTGAGGCTGAAAACATAAAAAATTGGATTAAAATTATGGAGCTATTTTGACATGATATATTAAGAGCTCTGAATGATGCCTAGGGATGTGGAAGAGTAGAAAAACACTTGAGTAAGTAAACAGAGTTTATGAGACTTGTTTATGCCAGGAGAGCAGGATGAATATTTCTGACTAAAAGTTAATTAACTATTTTGCCTCAGCGAGCCAATTTGTCGTCTTAAACTTTGATTCATTAACTGCAGACTGAGAGGGTTGCTTGTTCCTCGGTGTACTTGTGGGCTGAGTTTGTGTTAAATGGTGCTGTGAGATATTGTCTGTTCTTTCCAATTGAAACTACTCGAAAAGGCTATTATACTGAAATTAAGACTTTTTAAGTGGCAGTAAGTAGATGGGTACTCTTTCAGAGCAAAGCCAACGAACTATATGGCTTAATTGCAAAGCTAATCAACCCTTATTAAATAAAACAAGGGTAAATCCAGGATTTTCGAGTCTGCACATTTAATGGGGCATGGAAGTTGCTCAGTTGGCAATATTGAAGTCTTAAGACGTGTGAGCTTATGGGTGATGTCTGGTTTTGCCATGCGGAGACTATAACTTTTAAAAAAAAATCTGTTGTGATGAGAAAATAAATCTCCATTTGTCAAAATATGGGATTTGTTTCTAATTGTCCCATGTTTTGTGAAGGCCCATTTGCTGGATATGGAGCATCTTTGAGCTCATGACCGGGCAAATGAAAAGTAAAGCACTTAGGGGAAAAGAATCCCAGCCATCCTCCTAAAATGAAGATCTTTAACATTTTAATCACAGCTGCAGAAGATATTTGAAGAGTATGTGTTTTTTATTTTTTATTTTATTTTTATTTTTGCAGGATTTAGTTTGTTTTTTTAAATTTTTTATTGTTATGTTAATCACCATACATTACATCATTAGTTCTTGATGTAGTGTTCCATGATTCATTGTTTGTGCATAACACCCAGTGCTCCACGCAGAACGTGCCCTCTTTAATACCCATCACCAGGCTAACCCATCCCCCCACCACCCTCCCCTCTAGAACCCTCAGTTTCTTTTTCAGAGTCCATCGTCTCTCATGGTTCGTCTCCCCCTCCGACTTACTCCCCTTCAGTCTTCCCCTCCTGCTATCTTCTTCTTTTTCTTTTCTCTTCACATATGTTGCATTATTTGTTTCAGAAGTACAGATCTGTGATTCAACAGTCTTGCACAATTCACAGCGCTCACCGTAGCACATACCCTCCCCAATGTCTATCACCCAGCCACCCCATCCCTCCCACCCCCACCACTCCAGCAACGCTCAGTTTGTTTCCTGAGATTAAGAATTCCTCATATCAGTGAGGTCATATGATACACGTCTTCCTCTGATTGACTTATTTCACTCAGCATAACACCCTCCAGTTCCATCCACGTCATTGCAAATGGCAAGATCTCATTCCTTTTGATGGCTGCATAATATTCCATTGTGTATATACACCACATCTTCTTTATCCATTCATCTGTCAATGGACATCTTGGCTCTTTCCACAGTTTGGCTATTGTGGGCATTGCTGCTATAAACATCGGGGTGCACATACACCTTCGGATCCCTACATTTGTATCTTTGGGGTAAATACCCAGTAGTGCAATTGCTGGATCGTAGGGTAGCTCTATTTTCAACTGTTTGAGGAACCTCCATACTGTTTTCCAGAGTGGCTGCACCAGCTTGCATTCCCACCAACAGTGTAGGAGGGTTCCCCTTTCTCCGCATCCCCGCCAACATCTGTTGTTTCCTGACTTGTTAATTTTAGCCATTCTGACTGGTGTGAGGTGGTATCTCATTGAGGTTTTGATTTGAATTCCCCTGATGCCGAGCGATGCTGAGCACTTTTTCATGTGTCTGTTGGCCATTTGGATGTCTTCTTTGGAAAAATGTCTGTTCACATCTTCTGCCCATTTCTTGATTGGATTATTTGTTCTTTGGGTGTTGAGTTTGATAAGTTCTGTATAGATTTTGGATACAAGCCCTTTATCTGATAATGTCATTTGCAAATATCTTCTCCCATTCTGTCAGTTGTCTTTTGGTTTTGTGGACTGTTTCTTTTGCTATGCAAAAGCTTTTTATCTTGATGAAGTCCCACTAGTTCATTTTTGCCCTTGCTTCCCTTGCCTTTGGCGATGTTTCTAGGAAGAAGTTGCTGCGGCTGAGGTCTAAGAGGTTGCTGCTTGTGTTCTCAAGGATTTTGATGGACTCCTGTCTCACATTTAGGTCTTTCATCCATTTGAGTCTATTTTTGTGTGTGGTGTAAGGAAATGGTCCAGTTTCATTTCTCTGCATGTGGCTGTCCAATTTTCCCAACACCATTTGTTGAAGAGCCTGTCTTTTTTCCATTAGACATTCTTTCCTGCTTTGTCACAGACTAACTGACCATAGAGTTGAGGGTCCATTTCTGGGCTCTCGATTCTGTTCCATTGATCTATGTGTCTGTTTTTGTGCCAGTACCATACTGTCTTGATGATGACAGCTTTGTAATAGAGCTGGAAGTCCGGAATTGTGATGCCGCCAGCTTTGCTTTTCTTTTTCAACATTCCTCTGGCTATTTGGGGTCTCTTCTGGTTCCATACAAATTTTAGGATTATTTGTTCCATTTCTTTGAAAAAAGTGGATGGTATTTTGATGGGGATTGCATTGAATGTGTAGATTGCTCTAGGTAGCATTGACATCTTCACAATGTTGATTCTCCCAATCCATGAGCATGGAACGTTTTTCCATTTCTTTGTGTCTTCTTCAATTTCTTTCATGAGTATTTTATAGTTTTCTGAGTACAGATCCTTTGCCTCTTTGGTTAAATTTATTCCTCGGTATCTTATGGTTTTGGGTGCAATTGTAAATGGGATCGACTCCTTGATTTGTCTCTCTTCTGTCTTGTTGTTGGTGTATAGGAATGCCACTGATTTCTGTGCATTGATTTTATAGCCTCCTACTTTACTGAATTCCTGTATGAGTTCTAGCAGTTTTGGGGTGGAGTCTTTTGGGTTTTCTACATACAGTATCATATCATCTGCAAAGAGTGAGAGTTTGACTTCCTCTTTGCCAATTTGGATGCCTTTGATTTCTTTTTGTCGTCTGATTGCTGTGGCTAGGACTTCTAATACTACGTTGAATAGCAGTGGTGATAGTGGACATCCCTGCCGCGTTCCTGACCTTAGGGGAAAAGCTCTCAGCTTTTCCCCATTGAGAATGATATTCGCTGTAGGTTTTTCATAGATGGCTTTTATGATATTGAGGTATGTACCCTCTATCCCTATAATCTGAAGAGTTTTGATCAAGAAAGGATGCTGTACTTTGTCAAATGCTCTTTCTGCATCTATTGAGAGGATCATATGATTCTTGTTCTTTCTTTTGTTAATGTATTGTATCACGTTGATTGATTTGTGGATGTTGAACCAGCCTTGCAGCCCAGGGGTAAATCCCACTTGGTCGTGGTGAATAATCCTTTGAATGTACTGTTGGATCCTATTGGCTAGTATTTTGGTGAGAATTTTTGCATCCATGTTCATCAAGGACATTGGTCTGTAAATCTCCTTTTTGATGGGGTCTTTGTCTGGTTTGGGGATCAAGGTAATGGTGGCCTCATAAAATGAGTTTGGAAGTTTTCCTTCCATTTCTATTTTTTGGAACAGTTTCAGGAGAATAGGTATTAATTCTTCTTTAAATGTCTGATAGAATTCCCCTGGGAAGCCATCTGGCCCTGGGCTTTTGTTTGTTGGGAGATTTTTGATGACTGCTTCAATTTCTTTAGTGGTTATAGGTCTGTTCGGGTTTTCTATTTCTTCCTGGTTCAATTTTGGTAGTTGATACATCTCTAGGAATGCACCCATTTCTTCCAGGTTATCTAATTGGCTGGCATAGAGTTGCTCATAATATGTTCTTAGAATTGTTTGTATTTCTTTGGTGTTGGTTGTGATCTCTCCTCTTTCATTCATGATTTTGTTGATTTGGGTCATTTCTCTTTTCTTTTTGATCAGTCTGGCCAGGGGTTTATCAATCTTGTGAATTCTTTCAAAAAACCAGCTTCTAGTTTCGTTGATCTATTCTACTGTTCTTTGTGTTTCTATTTCATTGATTTCTGCTCTGATCTTTATTATTTCTCTTCTCCTGCTGGGTTTAGGCTTTATTTGCTGTTTTTTTCTCTAGCTCCTTTAGGTGTAGGGTTAGGTTGTGTATTTGAGACCTTTCTTGTTTCTTGAGAAAGGCTTGTATTGCTATATACTTTCCTCTCAGGACTGCCTTTGCTGTATCCCAAAGATTTTGAACACTTGTGTTTTCATTTTCATTGGTTTCCATGAATTTTTTTAATTCTTCTTTAATTCCCTGGTTGACCCATTCATTCTTTAGTAGGATGATCTTTAGCCTCCATGTATTTGAGTTCTTTCCGACTTTCCTCTTGTGATTGAGTTCTAGTTTCAAAGCATTGTGGTCTGAAAACATGCAGGGAATAATCCCAATCTCTTGGTACCGGTTGAGACCTGATTTGTGACCTAGGATGTGATTAATTCTGGAGAATGTTCCATGGGCACTAGAGAAGAATTTGTATTCCGTTGCTTTGGGATGGAATGTTCTGAATATGTCTGTGAAGTCCATTTGGTCCAGTGTGTCATTTAAAGTCTTTATTTCCTTGTTGGTCTTTTGCTTAGATGATCTGTCCATTTCAGTCAGGGGGGTGTTAAAGTCCCCCAGTATTATTGTATTGTTGTCAATGTGTTTCTTTGCTTTTGTTATTAATTGCCTTATAAAATTGGCTGCTCCCATGTTAGGGGCATAGATATTTACCATTGTTAGATCTTCTTGTTGGATAGACCCTTTAAGTAGGATATAGTGTCCTTCCTCATCTCTTATTACAGTCTTTGTTTTAAAATCTAATTTGTCTGATATAAGGATTGCCACCCCAGCTTTCTTTTGGTGTCCATTAGCATGGTAAATGTTTTTCCACCCCCTCACTTTCAATATGGGGGTGTCTTTGGGTCTAAAATGAGTCTCTTGCAGACAGCATATCGATGGGTCTTGTTTTTTAATCCAATCTGATAGCCTGTGTGTTTTGATTGGGGCATTTAGCCCATTTACATTCAGGGTAACTATTGAAAGATATGAATTTAGTGCCATTGTATTGCCTGTAAAGTGACTGTTAACTGTATGTTGTCTGTGTTCCTTTCTGATCTATGCTGCTTTTAGGCTCTCTCTTTGCTTAGAGGACCCCTTTCAATATTTCTTGGAGGGCTGGTTTCGTGTTTGCAAATTCCTTTAGTTTTTGTCCTGGAAGCTTTTTATCTCTCCTTCAATTTTCAGTGAGAGCCTAGCTGGATATAATATTCTTGGCTGCATATTTTTCTCGTTTAGTGCTCTGAAGATATCATGCCAGTCCTTTCTGGCCTGCCAGGTCTCTGTGGATAGGTCTGTTGCCAATCTAATATTTCTACCATTGTAGGTTACATATCTCTTCTCCCGAGCTGCTTTCAGGATTTTCTCTTTGTCTCTGAGACTTGTAAGTTTTACTATTAGATGTCAGGGTGTTGACCTATTTTTACTGATTTTGAGAGGGGTTCTCTATGTCTCCTGGATTTTGATGCCTGTTTCCTTCCTCACATTAGGGAAGTTCTCTGCTATAATTTGCTCCAATATACCTTCTGCCCCTCTCTCTCTTTCTTCTTCTTCTGGGATCCCAATTATTCTAATGTTGTTTTGTCTTATGGTATCGCTTATCTCTCGAATTCTGCCCTCGTGATCCTGTAGTTGTTTCTCTCTCTTTTTCTCAGCCTCTTTATTTTCCATCATTTGGTCTTCTATATCGCTGATTCTCTCTTCTGCCTCATTTATTCTGGTAGTTAGTGCCCCCATTTTTGATTGCACCTCATTAATAGCCTTTTTGATTTCAACTTGGTTAGATTTTAGTTCTTTTATTTCTCCAGAAAGGATGTCTCTAATAACTTCCACGCTTTTTTCAAGCCCAGCTAGTATCTTTAAAGTCATGATTCTGAACTCTAGGTCTGACATCGTACTAATGTCCTTATTGAGTAGGTCCCTGGCTGACGGTACTATCTCTTGTTCTTTTTCCTGAGGTGATTTTTTTCCTCTTGTCATTTTGTCCAGAGGAGAATAGATGAATGAGAGAACAAAATGCTAACAGGTTAACAACGTCCCCAGCAAATATACTCTATACAAATCAGAAAAGACCTGAAACCAGGGGAAAAGAAAAGGAAAGAAAGAAAAAAGAAAGAGAAAAGAAAGAAAAAAAAAAGAAAGAAAAAGATAAAAACAAAAATAGAACAAAACAAAAAAAACAGAATATGATCAAATATGATCATGCTAGTGCATAGATCAGTGCCAGACACTAGATTTTGGGCGCATTTTGATCTGTTAGAAAAAAGTGCCTCCTAAAATTTTAAAGGAAGAAAGACTTATATATGTACAAAATAAGGGTTGATACAATGAAGGGAGGGAAGATGACTGTAAAGATGAAAATTATAAAAGATTTTATAAAAGGAATTGATAAGAAGTTGTTTGAAAAAAGAAAGAAGATTTAAAAAAAAAAGAAAAAAAAGGGAGAGAGTGTGATCAGGCAGGAGACTAGAACAAAGCCATACACTAGTGATTTAGGGTATATTTTGATCTGTTAGAAGAAACTATATCTCAAAATTTTAAAGAGAGAACAACTTATGTATATATATGCCAAAAATAAGGGTAACTACTATGAAGGGATAAAATATGACTCTAAAAAGAAAAATAAAAGATTTTTTTTAAAAAAAGGGATTGATAAGATGTTGGTTGAAAAAGGGAAAAAGAAAAATTAAAAAAACAGTTAAAAAAATTAACTTTGAAAAACTAATGAATCATGGTAAAAATAGCCATGAATTCTATGTGCAGTATTCCCCTAGCACTGGAGTTCTCCGTTCTCCTTGATCGGTAAACTTGGTCTTGGCTTGCTGGCTGTTCCTCCTGATCTTCTGGGGGAAGGGCCTGTTGCCGTGGTTCCCAAATGTCTTTGCCGGAGGCGGAATTGCCCCGCCCTTGTCGGTCTGGGGTAAGCAAGCTGCTCGGGTTTGCTCTCAGGAGCTTTTGTTCCCTGCAAGCTCTCGGTACAGCTTTGGAGGACCAGGGTGAAAACAGTGGCCTCCCAATCTCCACTCGGAAGAGCTGAGAACTCGGGCCCCGCTCCTCAGTGCACCCCCAGAGAAAAGCAGTGAATCACTCCCGTCTCCCTGGTCTCCGGCCGCACTCCTTGCTCACCCGGCCTGTGACCGAGCTTTTCTATCTCTGGCACCCGACCCCGTGTGGAATCTCCAAACCCAGCAGATCCCTGTGGTGCGCTCCTGCACCGCTCTTTCCGGGGGAGGGAGGGGAGTCTCCCCGGATCTGCCGCTTGTTGGGTCGCTGCTGGAGGAGCAGTGGCCCGACTGGGCTGCAGATCACAGTTTATGGCAACCCCGAGCTGAGAGCCCGCGCCTGGGCTCCGCCTCTGCAGCCGGCTTCCCCGCTCCGATACCTGGGAGCTCTGCTGCACTCAGGCACCCCCAGTCTTTCTGTGACCCTGAGCGTCCTAAGACCACACTGTCCCGCGAGAGTTCTGCCCCCCACTTAGCCACTGGAGCGACGTCCCTCAGTGGAGCCGACTTCTAAAAGTTCCGATTTTGTGCTCCGCGGCTCTATCACTTGCCAGAAGCGGCCGACGGAGGCCCCCTCCCCGGCCATCTATCCTCCCGAATATCGCCTCGGATTCACTTTTCCGCACGTCCTAACTTCCAGAAAGTGGTCGCTTCTCTGTTCAGATAGTTGTTGCTACTTTCTTCTTCAATCTCCTGTTGAGCTCGTAGGTGTTCAGAATGGTTTGATTCCTATTCAGCTGAATTCCTGAGACCAGACGAAATCCAGGTTTCCTACTCCTCCACCATCTTGCTCTGCCCCCTGAGGAGTATTTTTTTTTTTTTATTTTTTAAAAGATTTTATTTATTTATTTGACAGAGAGAGACACAGCAAGAGAGGGAACACAAGCAGGGGGAGTGGGAGAGGGAGAAGCAGGCTTCCCGCTGAGCAGGGAGCTGGATGCGGGGCTCAATCCCAGAACCCTGGGATCATGACCTGAGCCGAAGGCAGACGCTTAACGACTGAGCCACCCAGGTGACCTGAGTATGTGTTTTTTAAAGGGAAAGTTTGGACACAACTGCACAGTCACATACATGACTAACTTTATAACATAGGACATATTTTTTTTAAAGATTTTATTTATTTGCCAGAGAGAGAGAGGTGGGGAGAGTACAAACAGGGGGAGTGGCAGGCAAAGGGAGAAGCAGGCTCCCTGCTAAGCAAGGAGCCCGATGTGGAACTCGATCCCAGGATCCTGAGATCATGACCTGAGCTGAAGGCAAACGCTTAACCATCTGAGCCACTCAGGTGCCCCTAACATAGGACATATTTAAGAATGTTTGTGAAAATTCACGTAACTTGGGTAGTTTGGCTCTGTAAGCCTTGACCCAGATAGAAATACGGGAAATGTTATTCTTCACAGGAGTGATTGCTTTTTTCTACGGCACAGCTTGTGGACCCTCTTTCTTGCTCTGGTTCTTTCTCTGTGAAGGAGAGAGCACTCTGTCCCTCTCTGTGGGAAGCCTTTTCATGGGTGCAGATGTGAAGTCCCCTTGAATAAGGACTAGACCATAAGTTCCATAAGAGTAGGGACTTGGTATGTACATAACCCTATACCTAGCACCTGGAACAATCCTTATTGAATAAATAAAAGAATGAATGAGTGAATGAACAAATGAATGAATGCATTGGGACATTTAAAAATACACCTAGGAGGTTATAGTGTTGTTCTGGTAGAATGAATAACAGGTTAATCTGGGTTTCCTACAAGGTTTTAGATATTGGGTTTATGGGTGGTACCACAGTGACTAAGCATAGAGTGTGTGGTCAGATGAGTTAAAAATCTTTGCTCTTCTACTTACTGTGTAACTTTGGGCAAGTTATGTAATCTCTTTAAATCTTAATTTTATCATTCATAAATTAGGGTTAATAATGATAATATCTTTTTCATAGGTTTACTATGAGGAATGAAAAAGATAATGTGTAAAGTGCTTTGCTGAGTCCCTGCTACTTAGCTGGAAGAATTTATGAAGCTGCCATGTGCTATGAGGTTATTGATCTAAAATGGAATTTGTCTCAAAGAGAGTAAGAAAATATCAGTATTTACAGTTGAGGCTTTATAAGGACAGAAAAATTCAACTAATAGAACTTTACAAAATGACTTTTGCATTTCCAAAGATTCCCACTTGTGATATATACTGTTAATGACTTACATTCCTGCCTACTGTCTTGACTCAAGAAGAAACAGAGAAGTTGAGCAAGTTGGATGTGTCTCATTTTAGAAAATGAATATAGGCATGTCTGCCATTAGCACACATAGCAAGAACATCAACAAAAATGGGCCAAGGCATTATTGGGATTAACTGTCCCAAAGTTATAAAGTTATGAGCAATGTAATCACAGTGGTGAAACAGACTTTTTTCCCCAAGATTCCTGAGATGTTAAACTTCAGGATAGGAGTGTGTGTGTGTGTGTGTGTGTGTGTGTGTGTGTGTGTGTGTGCGTGTGTGTGTGTGAGGGAGACAGAAACAAAGAGAGAGAGAGAAAGGATGAGAGAGAGAGAAAAAGAGAGACAGAGAGAGAAAGGATGAGAGAGAGAGACAAAGAGAGACAGAGAGACAGTCTTTTGGGTGATGGGTGCCAAAAGCTTTCTATTGGTCATACCGAAAAGAATGCAGCCTGGACCCTGGTGGAGAATATATCACAGGATAGGAATACTCTTTATTGTTTACCAAGCAGTTTCATGTGTTATCATAAGTAACAAGGCCTGCAATCACATATATGTAGTTGTATATATATATATACATATATAATCTTTGTACCTTGGCACCAGGGGCTCTACCTTTGATCTCCTCTGGGTACCTGTTAAGTTCTTCTCTAAGGAGGGAGAAAGAGAGGACTGTCCTTCATTTCTTCCAGCCAGATTATCTCCATGAGTGGATTTCTTGCCCTTTCATCACCCACACTAGAGTTGTCATGACGGGCTGCTTTGTTTGGAGTAGTTGTGGCGATTGGATGCTGTGATTTACTCCCTTCTCTCAGCTAGAAGAAAACACACACACATGCAGACACACGGAATGCTGAAGAAGATTCAAGCAGCCATTTTTTTTAAAAAATTAAAACACATAACATCAAATTTTCCAGCTGAAACATTTTTAATTTTTATATTTTATTTATTTATTTGACAGAGAGAGACAGCGAGAGAGGGAACACAAGCAGGGGGAGTGGGAGAAGGAGAAGCAGGCTTCCTGCTGGGCAGGGAGTCCGATGTGGGGCTCAGTCCCAGGACCCTGGGATCATGACCAGAGCCAAAGGCAGGCGCTTCACCAGCTGAGCCACCCAGGCGGCCCTGAACCATTTTTTAAATGGTTAAGAACTTTAAAACAGTTTAGTCACTTAAGTACCTTCACATTATTGTTTAACAGATCTCCAGAACTTGTTCCTCTGGAAAACTCTCGACCCATTGAACAACAATTCCTCCTTTCCCTCTCCCCACCAGCCCCTGGATACCACTGTTCTCCTTTCTGTTTCAATGAATTTGACCACTTTAGATTCCTTGTATTAGTAGAGTCATATAATATTTATCTTTTCATTACTGGCATATTTCACTTAGCGTAGAGTCCTCCAGGCTCATCCATGTTGTCGAATATGACAGGATTTCTTTTTTTTTTTAAGGCCGAACAGTATTCCATCCTATGTATGTATCACATTTTCCTTCTCCATTCATTCATGGACGTTTGGCTGCTTCCACCTGTTGGCTCTTGTGAATACTGTTGTAATAAACGTGGCCAGATGCAGAAATATCTCTGGTTGCAACAGGCTCTTTCATCTTCAGTTGTACCTAAATAGATAAAAAATGAATGGATGAAAAAAATGCATGACCAAATGACACCTTTTGTTGTTGGGTTTCTGTTGATCTGACTTATACATTGGATGGCTGGTGTCTAAGAAGTATGGAAAAGGGTTGTTAATCAAACAGATCTTGAATTCAAGAGTCAGTGCCCACATCCTTGTTCTGATTTTCTGTAGAACCTAGGAGCAGCCACATAAGGTGGTACATGTGTAGTTGGGATTAGTCATTGTAGCTGTACCAGGGAGGAGGTGGCCGGGCCAGTGAGCAGGGCAATGGAAGTCAGCTTAGCAGGAAAGCTCAGCTGGGCACCGTCTGCCATCACTACTGAGGGCCACAGCAGATGATAAAGGGTAACAGAGATCAAGAACAAAGTGTAAAAGACCAGAGCAACTGTATGTGAGCAGAGAGAGGTCAAAACTAAGCAAGGTGTGGGGCGCCTGGTTGGTGCAGTTGGTTAAGCGACTTGAATCTTGGTTTCGGCTCAGGCCGTGATCTCAGGGTGATGAGATTGAGCCCTGTGTGGGGATCCTCACTCAGGTGGAGTCTGCTTCAGATTCCCTCTCCCTCTGCCCCTCCCGCTTGTGCTCTCTTTCTCAAATAAATAAGCAAATCTTAAAAAAAAACCCCAAAACTAGGCAAGACGTTTGGATACCAGGAATAAGTCAAAAACAGCAAGAAATAAGGCACTACTGATGAATCACAGACCTGTACCCCTGAAACAAATAATAGATTATATGTTAATAAAAAATTGAAAAAAAAAGAAATAGACACTTATACAGCTTGTAGATTAATAAATTAACCATACTACTAAGAATTACATTTATGGACCACTTAATCTGTGCCAGATACTAAGTACTTTCCATGAATTGAATCATTTAATCCTTATGAGGTAAGCTGTATTGTCACTTTAATTTTACATGTGAGGAAACCGAGTTTCAGAGAGGAAAAGTAACTCACTCAAGGACACAGTCAGTAAGTGGAAGAGTTGGTTTTCATACTCCCTATTGCTTTCTGGTTGTAAGTAGATATGAACTAGACTGGGTAAATAAGGGGATAAGTAAAATGTCACTTATCTCTTTGTAATGAGCCTTGTAATGCATTTTCTGGTGCGTAACAGGTATCATTTATCATTTGATTAAGATTCAGTCAGTGACCTGGTTTGGAAAAATGAGATTTCGACATGTTTCCCTCAAATTCAGTAGTTGTTTCTGCATTACCAGACATGAAAAGGATACAGGAGTGGAAACCTTACGTTTCAAATTTTCAAGAGACTGTTTTCAAAAACTTTGTCCCCAAATGCAGTCCCATGCCTATCACAGTTGTCTTAAATTCTTGTTAAAAATATTGTCACTGTGGAGAAAGATATTTGTGTTAATTGATGCACATTTTTTGGGTTAGAAACATCTGGCTTCCAAGCCAGATGATTTGTTTTAATTTTGCAATTATACATTTGGCCTGAAAGTTTTGAAGAAGGAAGCATTGAGACAATGATCTGAGACTTTGAAGCCTGAGGAAGAATCGCCTTAGGAGAAGGAATGGCAAGACTGTAAAGTTGGAAGGGTAAGGATTGAGCAGGATGGAAGGAATGTTAGATTTGGTGCCAGAGATGCAGGTTCACGTTTGTCCCTGACTCCACACCTGAAACTGAGAGTTTTACTACCACATTTTCAGTTATGACGTGGTTCACATGAAATCATGTTATGTAACTGTACTTTGTTTGGTCACAACTGAATTACCGATCTCAAGAATCAATATAAATAAACCCTTTATGAAAGTTTAAATTTTGTAATCCATAATAATGGTTCTAGGATGGATTTGAAGAGTTGAGAGAAATCCCCCAAGCAACTAAACATAGCTTGAAATGGGGATTGATGAATTGGTGAGGGTGCGACAAGGTGTCACGCCTTCTCTTCGAGGCCAGGACTTTAGAAATTCACCAACTTTTTGAGTGGCTGGAGCTTCAAGTTTCGGAAGTGATTTCTAAACCCCACGAGAGGGAGCTCATGCTCTTCTAAGGCATCGCTGGTTAGCTTTCCAGTTACCTCATTCAAAATAGACAGTAGTTTGGAAGGTGAGGTGTGATGCAGAAAATGGATCATGATAAATGAACTCCTTCAAGAAAAAAAATCTTTGGAAACTGCAAACTAAAGTTTCTTCAGTGTGTTTGAAAGTTCTTGAGAAAATTCTGGCCAGAATCCCTTTTAACCGGCTCCTTAAAGGAAAAAGAACCACTGCTATCATTTTAGATGAATCTTTCTGGCTTTACATCCATTCCAAATATTCTCTTCCTGGAAAAGAGCACTGAGAGATGAGGATCCAGTAGAAAGGATGCCCAACTCCACTTAGCCCAGGCAGCTTTGTGAGGCAACCAGGAATTCTGGCACTGGTAACCACAGCCTGTTTCAGTTAAACATTTAGGGAACAAGAAGTATACGCATACAAATTTAAAAACATGCTGATTGCCTGGAATACTTTTGTAAAGATGATCAGGAGGGGTGTGTGTGTGTGTGTACGTGTGTATGATAGAGTGCTAGGATGGGTAGAAGGCACCATGGAATGAGGACAGTGAAATCCTCGGTTTTGATGTTATTCATTTTACGATGTGGCACACTTCTCAGGGCTACAAAACGTGATCAAAGGAGAGATGTCCAAAAAGCACTAACTTCCCTGCTTGTGAAGCAGCACAGACAATGGAAGATACTAGTTTTTTGGCTCCCAGTGCCTTATTATAAATATTATATTACAATGGAAAAGTAGGTACAATTACAAATTCAGTCAATGTATTACAAGCATTAATTGTTTTGGGCGGTGCTAGTTTTCCAGAAGAGCTTCGTGTAAGTGGAATTGATATACATAAAATAGTTTTTATCCTTAAATCTTAACAATAAAATTGAAAATTATTTCACGCTACACATTTTTGGTTTAGTGCATAATAAAATTGCTAAGGCAGTGAATCTTTTAAACACAGTTAAAGGAAAATAATGATTGTTTTTAACCAACGATTTAACAAGAAAGTATTTTACTATCCATTAGGAAATCAGTTAATGAAACAAACCACAAAATGCCAATTCATAGGGTTGAAGTTTAAATTGAATGAGATGTGATGGAGTCAAATTGTTACCAGCAGAGGCCAACTGGCTGCTTCCCAAAGGGGCTATGCAGGGGGTATTCGCTGTCTGCAACATCAGAAACTGGACTGGATAACCCTTTCAAAGTGAATCCATCTTGTAGTGATTGATATGTGAATTAAAAAGACAATGAGAAATGTAACTTGCATTTTCAAATCAACATGATCAGAGAATTATTATCTAATAGGAAAAACTTAAAGGGAAGTCACATTTCATCAGAAGCTTGTTTGATTGGCATGAAGTGAGAATAAAAGGGCTGACTTGGACAGTTTGAGGGTTTTTTCAGGGAAACTGTTTGAGTTATTGTTCCATGGTGCCGGGGTAGTTTTTCCAACGGGATAGAAATGCTAAGAGTAGATAGTAAATAGGTAGCGCATTAAATGTTTTGATGAGGATGTTATGGGATCGCATAAGAAAGGGGCATTTCATCCTGTCAGGGGAAGGGGGAAGGATGAAAGAATATTTTAGAAGGAAACAACGTGAGCTAAGCTCTCGATGATCCAGAGACTTGCACAGTTAATAGTATCTGTCTTCAAGGATGTCTCAAGCCCAGTTGGCAACAACTTTTACGTTCCATGTGATTTAGGGTGTGAGCAATTAATTATTCAGCAAGTGAGGGCAGGGTCAGCTCACTTGGAATCCGCTCGATCTTTAGGGGAACATTGTTCAGTAATTCACCTCAGTGGCATATTTTTGAAACATGGCCTCCTGAAACTTGAATGTGGTTCGCATTTCAGCTTGACTTTTTGGCTTTTGTTGAGGTGGTAGTCAGCTCACTGCACAGCCACTGCGATATTTTCCATTGTTTAGTGTGGTGTTGATAGGTATTACTAGTTTGGTTAGCCGTTTACAAAGGGAACCCATTAATCAGGAGACTAAAGATTATTAAAGAACATAAGACTGATAATGCAAAATGAAATTTTGGATTACAACAGGAACTTTTCTGCAAGGACCACATAAAACATATAGGACCGAAACTGAATCATCAATATATTTGATATTTGTCTGCAGATAGGCTCCAACAAGGGCATCATCATCATTCATTCGATTACTCAGGTCGAAATCCTAGGAGATATCCATGATTCTTCTCCTTCCTGTATCATCTATACTTAATCTCTCAGCCGATCCTGTTGGTTGCACCTCCAAGAAATATCCCCAATCCTGCCACTTCTTCTGATCTCTGTTGCTAAAACTCTAGTCCAAGCTGCTGTCAGTCCTCACCTGGATCTTTGCGAACAGTTGATATCTTTTCCTTCCATCTCCCCTCACACTTCCTTCCCTGTTCTAATCTATGTTCTTTACACTAGTCAGAATGTAAATTTCTAAATGTAAACTGGAGAACTTTATCTCAGTCCATTTAGAATAAAATTCCATCCTTACCACCGCCTAACAGATCTCACCCAGATCTGGGTCCTCACTTCCCACCGTTCACAATGGCCACATTAATCTTTCTGACTTGAGAAGCCTCAGATCTTGTCTTCATCGGAGTCTTTCCTGCAGCTCTTCCCTATGCTTGGAACATTTCATCCCAGATCTCTGAGCTGGCTGCTTTTTTTTCTCAACATTTGCTCACTCTGTATTTCCAAGATTGGTCTTTCTTGGCTATCCTAGCTGAATTGGGCTTTCTTCTCTTCCCCAGTAAATCTGGCATGTAACCTTTTCTTTCACCTTCTTTATAGCATTTATTAGTGTTTATAGCTGGGCAAAATATTCTACTTTTGAAGACTTGTGTGATTATATCTTTTGTGATTCTTTATCTTAATCACTTCTGCAAAGTCCCTTTTCTCCTTGAAGCTAACATATTTGCAGGTTCCAGGGTTTTAGGGTGTGGACATCATGGGTGTGTGGGGGGGTTCATTATTCTTCCTATCACATCCCTTTGCGGGGGGAGTCTGATCCCCTACCCCAAGTAGCTGAGCAATGTTCTTCTTCCATGAAAAGAAGCCTGTTAAATTTGTTTTTCTTCATCTGGTTACATTTTTGTAAAATTTGTATTTAAGATTTTATACTTTTATAGCAAAGTATAATAGAGATTAGGAAAGTACACAAAATATAAAAGAATATCTCAATGAATTATTAGAAAATGTTTCTAATACTGCTCAAATCAGAACATTTCCATCATCCAGAAGCCCCTTTATAACCCCTCCAGTCACAAATACCTTCCTTTTCCCAGGTTATCCAAGGTCACCAAAGCTAAGTTTTGCTAACTTCTGAAATTTACATAAGCGGAATCAATTGTATAGTATAAATTATTTGCTGCTTTCTTTCTTAACATTATGTGTGCGAGGTTTATTAATATTGTTGCACATAGCTGCAGTTCATTTATTTTCAGTGCTGAAGAGTATTCCACTGTATGAATATACCCCTCAAAAAATTTAAGCTAGTATGATGTGGATCAGGAGTTAGTAGACTTCTGTAAATGGTCAGATAGTACTTTAGGCTTGGTGGATCATATGATTTTTTAGAACTATTCAACTCTGACATTGTATCATGAAAGCAGCCATAGACAATGTGTAAATGAATGGATGTGGTTGTGTTCCAATAATTTACAAAGTAGGGAACAGGCTGGAGTTGGCCTTGTGGGCCACCCTTTAATATTTAGATTATTTCCAGCTTAGTGCTGTCATGAGTAAAGCTGTGTACATGGCTTTTGGTATTTATATGTATGTGATTCTGTTAGATACCCAGCAAGGAATGCATTGCTTTGTTCAGCTTTAGTAGCTGCTGCCCATTTTCCCAAAGTGATTTTCACAAACGGTGTAGGTATTCCTTGTGAAGAAGAAGATTCCTATCTTCTTGACAACACTTGGAATTTTCAGTTGTTGAAATTTTAGCCATTTTAGTGGGTATGTGTTGTTATTTCCCTAATGTAAGCCTTTCCTGATATGTCATCTAGGAAAATCAGTGGGCAAATTTTGTCATTGGAATACAGAAATTGCACTGATTGTTCCAAGGGTTAGTTTTATTTTTCTGAAAAATATTATCTGAAATGAAATACAAATCAGAAAATTTAATTGTTGTAGTTAAAAAAAAACACTAGAATTTGACTTGGCATTTAGAACAATGGGGTTTTAAATTAAATAGAAGGGTGGAGAGCCTTTAAATTATTTTTTACCTGAAATATTTTTAGGCTTTCAGTGTGACTTTGGCTAGAGCAAAGAGTTCTATGCTTAGAACTAGTTCTAGATTTATGACCAGCAAGTATCAAATAGGTTATGATGATTATGAAGGAAAACAGAATATATGACCCCAAAATATGCCACTTTAGCATATGGATTATTTTGAGCAAAAGGCAATCAAGACCAAGTAGACTGAAGAAAAACATTTACCTCTCTCTTAACTACCTAAAAGAATTTATGTAGGGAGCATGGCTCAGAGAGAGAGCTATTACCAGAAATAATTTTATCTAAATGAGCTATCTTATGGCAGGGCAAATACCTAATTACCAAACACCTGCTCTTCTTACTGTCCTGTGAATTACCCTCTGCCCCTTTGAAGCTCCAGGCCCCTATCCCATTCCTTAGCTCCGGATGGCATATAAGCCTCAATTTCCTGACTTGTCCTCAGATCTCATATTTTTGTGGAGCTCCTATATGTATGAAATTAACTTTGTTTTTCTCCTATTAATCTCTTTTATGTCAATTTAATTATTAGACCAGCTGAAGAGCCTAAAAGGATAGAAGGAAAATTTTTTCTGCCTATACTTATAAACTGTATGAACTTGAATAAGTTCCTTTAACAGCATTGTTATAAGGTAGAATTAGTAATATCTGCCCCATTGATTCCACATGAATTTTGTGAATACCAAATATGATTATACTTGTGATAATTTAAAATATTCAGAGAGAATTAAACTTCATTAAGGTTGCCTTATTTATTTAGGACACCAAATTTTAACTATTAAGAATCTCCCAATGTCCACACAGTTCACATCCATCTATAATAATAGTTGAAGGAGTTCTTTAAGTCAGAACTCTCTGAAGATAACAAAAGGGTAAATTGAGATTAAGGGAAGTGTGATTTTATGATTCATAACAAATATATATTTGGTCTTCCTCCCCCTTTCTGGCACAGAGCTCCTAAAACCCTTGGAATTTCCTAAGTGCAAGAGTAAAAAAGGTGTCTTTTGTTATTTGATGAGATGTTACTTAATGAGACCTAAGGATGGGGACTGGTTGCCAGAACCAACCATGTGATTAGAGGGTTGAAACTTTTAGTCCCACCCCCTGACCTCCAGGGAGGGGAGAGGGCTGGAGGTTGAATCAATCACCAATGGCCAAAGAGTTAACAATAATATCTTTGTAATGAAGCCTCCATAAAACAAAAACAAAAAACAAAAGAAGAGGGTTTGGAGAGCTTCTGGGTTGGTGAACACGTGGGGATTTGGGGAGAATGGCATACTCAGAGAAGGTATGGAAGCACCAAGCCCTTTCCCTATCTTGTTCTATGCATCTACTTCATCTGGCAGTTACTGAATTATATCCTTTTATAACAAACCAGTGGTCTCATGAGTACATGGGTTTCCTGAGTCCTGTGAGCTGCCCTAGCAAAGTAGTCAAACCCAAGGAGGGGATCATGGGGACCTTTGATTGACATCCAGTCGATCAAAAGCACAGGCACAAACCTGGGCTTGTGACTGGCATCTAAAGTCCAAGGAGGGGGTTGTGGAACCCCCAGTCTTTAGCTGGTGGATCAGAAATAGAAGTGATAGCCTGGTTTGTGATTGGAATCTGAAGTGCTGGGAGGAGTCAGTCTTGTAGGACTGAAGCCTTAACTTGTCTGATTTGATGTTGTCTCTGGGGAGATGGTGTCAGAATTGAGTTGAATCCTAAGAAACTTCAATGGTGTCAAGAGAATTGCTTGTTGTTGGTGTAGGAGCTCCCTCCTCCCCACAACACGCGTGCGCGCGCGCGCACACACACACGCGCACAACACACACACAAACACACACTGAGATTGGTTTAGAACATCAAAAGAGAAAGCCATACTGCCTAACAGAAACGTTTATATAATGACACAGCTAGCCTATACACAGATACATTATTCCACTATGAAGTAGAATAGTAGAGTTTGGCATTTTTCTAGTTCTTTTTTAAAAAGAAGGTGAAAAAGTTGGTAAGGGAGTTCAGGGATGGAGACTAAAGGAGTGCTTTTCTTTTGATTTGGGCTCATCTTCTCCCACATGCTAAGAATTCTTTCCTGTTTTCTATTTCACTGGAATGGGATGCCTCCTTGCTTCATTGGGTCATAATGCTTTTTGCAGATTATTCTTAGATTCTGTTCATGTTATTGTCCAAAGTTCAAGTCTTTATCATTTAGTTTTGATGAAGGTGTGGTTTTTCCATTAAGTTCTGCATAATAACTGACTATGCTTTTTAACAACAAATGACATTATTTCTCCTAATTTTCTTGTTTATGTTGGCTGTCCCACTTCAGTAATTGGTAAGTCCACCTATCTTACTCCTTTCAGCAAGAATAATAAACTTTTTGTTTATGAACCAACCTGGTAATTTTTTTTTTAATCTTCCATTGGAGGAAAAATTGGATGTCATACTACTTCAATAAAAAAATTATTAAACATTTCTCAGCTCAGAGTGTGTTTGTTTCTGACTGTTTAATATCCAACATTGCCCGACCTTCAAAAGTAGTTTGTAAAATGTAAAGTGCTATAGAAATATTAATTTATAATATTGTTTATCTTATTGAACCACGAAGGACACATTCCTTCTTATTTTGCTCCTTGCAATTCTTTGATCCTCCTGCAAAATCAAGAGAGAAAACCATGGTGATGGATCCTAGACAAACAGGAAGAAAAAAAAATGTTATGTTGTCTATTTCTATTATTTCCAGATTTTTCCGATGTGAATACCATAAAGTAAATCCATCTTTCAAAGTTTCTTTTTTTTAAACAGGTTTTTGGAGGTATCATTGATACACAGAGAAATGAACATTTTATGCACACAATTTGATGAATTTAGAGATAAGCATACACCTGTGAAACCATCACCAGAATCTTGCTTTCCTTGCATCTACTAATTCTATATGTCCTTGGAGCACAAAGGAGTTTGAGTCATGAGGTTTCTAATCTTGTTCTTACATTTTAGCTCATTCTTGATGAAGCATTCTAAGTTTGTACAGTCAGGCTATAGGCTCCCCCAACTCTGGACATAAAGTCTAACTTGGTCTCAATATATAAAATTTTCTTTTCCCCCTTCTACCTCCTTCCAACCCTAGTATCTTATTTCCCCCCTTATAATTCACACTCAGATTATTCTCTAATTTGTTTCGATTTTCAGAGTCTAATATGGGATCATCAAAGTAACAAGTCTCAACTGCACAACTTGGCATCCCTTTGGCACTTGCACTACGACATGATTTGGGTGATTTGAGTTAATGTGGGTGTCAGCAAGGTGGTGGAGGTGGGGTATAGAGTCACATTTTCCTGGCATTTAACATGTTACTTTAAGGAAAATAGTAGTTACATTTTCTGTGCACAGTAGATGATCATGAATGTAATAGAATCTCTAGGTATAGCAATTTAAATGAATTACTGTGTAAATACTTCTGAAATTCAAGTTAAAACATGTCTGACACCAGTATAATAGAGCACAATATAATTTGATGGAGAGTTGCCATGTTTTGGCATACTTATTACAAAAGTAACTGTGATTTAATCAAGTTCATTACCTGCAGATATAGATACAGTATTTATAGTTATTACTTTTCTATAGTCTCTGCAAAAGCTCAAGTTCTTTCTTTAGGCCTAAAGTTCAGATATTTTGACAGCCACAATTTAAACAAGTTTACTGAACGAACCATATATTTATTTGAGATATGCCTTGTTTTGTGGAAGAAGAGAAGAATGGGAAATCCTTGTATTGCTCATTTAAAGAATTTAGCTTAGATTAACGAAAAATCTAAGTCTGAAGGTGCTTTTATTTTAACTTATTCATAAATACTTTTTTCATATTCATAAATACTGAAATACACTGAACTCTATAGCCTGAGGTGACCATATGGTAGAATTACAGGATTTGGAACTCAGAGGGACTCAGGTCGTGTAATTCAACATCTTAACTTTGCCAAGGTGAAAACTAAGCCTCAGAGCTGGGGCTTCTTTTTTTTTTTAAAGATTTTATTTGTTTGACAGAGAGAGACACAGCGAGAGAGGGAACACAAGCAGGGGAAGTGGCAGGCCGAGGGAGAAGCAGGCTTCCCGCGGAGCAGGGAGCCAGTTGTGGGGCTCAATCCCAGGACCCTGGGATCATGACCTGAGCCGAAGGCAGACGCTTAATGACTGAGCCACCCAGGTGCCCAGGGCTTCTGTTTTTTAAACAGCAGTTTCTTCCCTTATAAAATAAGAGAGCTTTCAGACAGACAAATTAGTCTGTGATGACTAGATGGAAACAACTGATTTGCTCATGACACTGTATTTAACATTCTAAACAAATGAAAGTAAAACCCAGAGGAAGAGTTATGATACAAAATGCATTAAGGCTTCCCTGTCACAAGTCAGGCAGTGACTGCTGGAGGTAGGGATTCCCAATTCCCAGAACAAGAAGTGTCATTTCCTAACTAACTATAATTGGTTTTCAAACTGAGACCTAGAATCTTCAGGTGTATATTCTGCAGAGCAGTACACACCACCGTGGATAAAAGTTACCCTCCTCCACCATGCTTTCTCATCTTTCTGTTTCACTGCCTTACCTGCTTAAAAGCTAGATAATCTCTTCTCTTAAGCTTTTGTACGCTGTAAGCTTACTTTTTAACACCTTTTTTTTTTGATACAGCCTTGTTTTCATAAGAATATGTAACAGAATTTTAAAGTGATGCTTAACTTGATCACGATGTTGCTTTATTTTTCTATATTTCGTATAGAAGTTACTCCCATGGATGGGTCATGGCATGGGGAAGAAGAAAAATAGACAAATACTACATGATGTCCTGAGTTCTTGAAGCTTAATTCATGTAGTATTTGGCAATGTGGAAACAGAAAGGAAAAATGTAAGAACATATAAAGGTTCTTGCAGATTGTTATCACTTGGATAAAGTAAAAAAGTGTAAGAGTAATCATTTGATTTTTGTTTTTCTTTCAATTCCTTTAAATTTGCAGTTATTTTTTGTTTTCCTAGTGTTATAAACAGTATTTTTTCATTATGAGGGAGTCTCAAAAGTATAGGCTACTTAATCAAATATATGTTCTATAATTATAAATATCAAGACTAAAATCCCATTTAGTGATGTCTTGAATTATGATGAAAATCTTGACATGTAATAATTTCACTCCTTTCTTCTTTATCCTCTCAATTTTGTTTGTTGTTATTAATATACAGACATGTCTTCCCATTAGGATCTAAACATTTTAAAGGCAGGTAGTATGACTTGTTCAATCTTACATCCTTCACTTCTAGCAAAATGCCTGAGTCACAGAAGGTACTTGTATGATTAAATGAAGCAATCCCATCATAAGCACTCTGCTCAAGAAAGTCAGTAAATCATGTTGAAATGCTGAGTATGGAATGGTGTGCTTTGTTTGTTAAGTCACCTGGGAAAACATCTCAATAAACAAATCCAACTATTGCAACCAATTATTGATCTACTCTTTAATGGATCAACTCTGGAGATGGGAAGTCTCACAGCTTCATATCTTTCCTACATCTTTCAGAAGCCTCCAACCTCTTAGAGTAAACATTTATATTATAATCAATATGGAGTTTTAATTTTTTTAATTTATTGTTTGACAGAAAGAGACAGCGAGAGAGGGAACACAAGCAGGGGGAGTGGGAGAGGGAGAAGCAGGCTTCCTGCTGAGTAGGGAGCCCGATGCGGAACTCGATCCCAGGACCCTGGGACCATGACCTGAGCCGAAGGCAGACACTTAACCGACTGAGCCACCCAGGCGCCCCGGAATTTTAATTTTAGTGAGTAGTAATTTTGAATATACATACACATATATCTATATGTAATGAAATTAAATCTCTAATACAATGCTTTACATTGGAGTGGCATATTGGACTAAGGAATCTGATTGACCTTTCATTCGAATCCCACATTCAGTATTTACTGGTTGCATGGCAGTAGGTAATGCTTGAACCTCTCTGACCTTGAGTTGTTTCATTTAGTTTTTAAATTTGTAAATGAGAAGAATCATGATCAATACATGGGATGACTCTGAAGCTTTCCTTCCCCTTAAACCTATGTAAATATGTAGGAAAAGTATAGCCTCCCTTCATATTAATTTTGTAAGGAATTTATACTTGAAAATAAATAAATTTAATATGATAAAATTAGAGAGATAACAGTCAAATCTTAAATTTGACTTAGGCTTTTATGGTAGTGGGAAGAGCAATCAACACATATTCTACCTATGATGTATATACATAGTATTCAAAGTTTATTAGTCACTAAATATTTATTGGTGAGGTTTCAATGGCCTGTCCACTTGGCACATCTTTTGATACTAATAATGGAAATAACAGCTACCTTGTTTCATAACTTTACAGTTTGCAAACTTTCACGCACATTTAATCCTTTGTCGCCAGCTGGTAATGAAATGCTTTCTAATTATTATGCATCATTGGACAGGGTAAGCCTGAAGGCCAAAAGCAGTTAACAGGTATTAATTATAGCCATTTACTTTCCCCTGAACTTTAATTGACATTCTCTCAGGTTAAAATCCTTAAGTATTCTATACGTTTGCTTCCTTTGGTCTCTCCTCTATTCATTTGTCTTTTAAACATATCATGTATTGGCCAATTTATAAAATTTTGTGGCTCAATCTAGGGTGTCTCCTACTGCAATGATTAAAGCAGGTTGCTAAGATTTCCTTGTTTTTTATTGAGCATATAGTAATCTGTGCTGGGAACAGAATAAATAAATTCCAAAGATGGTTATTGAAACTGAAAACAGTTAAGAAAGACTATTTTTACCCAGTCCAGTCATGCAGATATAGTATGGTTGGCTAATATTACATTGATTTGGAAATCATAAAACATGTAGATCATTGTGATTTGGGAACCTATTAGAAATTGAACACCAAAGAGCTTTGCAGGGCTTTGTGAGGGCATTGAGTTCAGTGGCTCTGAGCCTTCCTCATCTTACAGACTCAATCATACTGTCAAAGAAATTGAGTCTCATCATCATGGGAACAAAAACTCTTTTCTCCTTAAGAAGATGATTGATATTTACAGGTAATCTTTAAATACATATAGTAAATTATATATAATTATATGTAGTAAATTATAATGACATGAAGTTGAAGGGGAGTAGTATTGGGATCAGTTTTATTTCTATGATTTAAAACACAAATTGAGGGGCACCTGGGTGGCTCAGTCCGTTAAGTGGCCAACTCTTGGTTTCAGCTCAGGTGATGATCTCAGGGTCCTGGGATCAAGCTCTGCAACAGGCTCTGCCCTCAGTGGGGAGTCTGCTTATGGATTTTCTCTGTCCTTCTACCTCTGCCCCTCCCCCCACTCATGCGCATGCTCTCTCTCTTTCTCTCAAAATAAATAAATAAATAAATCTTAAAAAAACCCACAAATTGACAAAAATGGCTATCCCATTTGTGGTTGAAGACTAGAATAAGAATGCACAATATAAATTTCTTCATAAATTATATGAAGTATAAAACGAAAGTATAAAACGAAAAGACGATATAAGCTGTCATACATGGTATTTGAAAAACAACAGAAAACAGGATGACGTAGAGAATAAATTCTTTACAAATGCCATAAAAACCCTATCTAATTGGTAGTATACATATACCCTGCTTCAATATTTACATTTCCTATTTCTTGTAGTACATTGCATATTTGTCCCAAACCTTGACCTTTACTCTTCCCTGTGTATAAGCACTTTGTACATGACTATGGTTCTTCCTGTTAGAGAACATATTTCTCTGGCCCTTGACTTAGATTCATCCACGTGACATGCTTTAGTTAATAGAATAAGGAAGGAGTAACGGTATGCCAGCTCTAGGCTGGGCTTTAAGTGAGCTGGCATGATGACTCAACCACACCCAGCCCAGATCAGCTGACTTCCAGTGGACCCACAGATGCATGAGCGAACCAAGCTTAGATATACTGGTTACCTTACACTGGTTACCTAGCTGTTTTCTGTCTGACTCTATTTCTCTCTCTATTGATCTATCAATCTTTTGATGTATCAGTTTATCCTATCTATCTATCTATCTATCTATCTATCTATCTATCTATCTAATGCCATACTCTGTTGTGGATTAAAGTTTAAACTATTTATGGATCTAGATTAAAGTTTGAAATATTTATGAATTTCAGATTTCTTGTTTCAGGGAAGTGAGATATTATTTGTCCAACACTCTCTTGTGGACTATGGGTAGAAAGAGGGCAGAAAAGTGCTGCAATATGACATAAGTATGCACCTTCCTCTATCAAGATTATTTGTTCTAATTTCAAAGTAACAAGGACTAGAGGCAAGAATTTTTTTTTAATGTTTCAGAGTTTTGATGTGCTTCATGGTATGGAAAAGAATCTGGAAAAGCCCGTTAGTTCTCAGAACTAATTAAGTCAATATTTACTGATCACCTACTGTGGGCCAGAATGTACTGGAGATACTGAATATGCAGTAGTAAGCAAGAGACACATGATCCCTGCTGCCCTGGTCTGGTGGAGAAGACTGATATTATTAGTCCACATCGCACTAGTAGCTACATAATGACTAATTATGACAAGTACCATGAAGGAAAAACACAAGATGCTGTGGGAGCACATAGTAAGGAGTTCTTATCATAGACTCTAGGGTCAAAGATGGCTTGTTATGTGGCATTTCAGCCAAATGTGAAAGATAAGTAGAAGTGAATCAAGATAAAAGAAGTAAGGTTCAGAGAAAAGCATTGCATTCTGAGGAGTAATCTGGGCAAAGATTCAAAAAAGGAAGGCATGTGGTATATTCTTAAAAAAAAAAAAAAGCCAGTGTGACTTGGGAGTGAGCAAGAGAGGCCTGTGAGGAGGCTGGACACAAGGCAGGGAATATACTACATAGGGCCCTGTAGGCTTTTTAAAAATTGGGGGCTTTATCCCACGTTCAATGAGAAGATATCCAAAGACTTTTAAACAGAATTAGATTCAAATTTGCATTTTAAAAGATCATTCTGGATGTAGTAGGGCAAAAAATGAGGGAGAGGAAAATGGAGGCAGGGAGGCCAACACGGTGGTGGCCATGGGTCAGATGCGAGATGAAAGTGGGTTAGATTGGGACTGTAAGGGAATTTTGTTGTTTGTTTGTTTGTTTTTTAAAGATTTTATTTATTGGACAGAGAGAGACACAGCGAGAGAGGGAACACAAGCAGGGGGAGTGGGAGAGGGAGAAGCAGGCTTCCCGCTAAGCAGGGAGCCCGATGCGGGGCTCGATCCCAGGACCCTGGGATCATGACCTGAGCCGAAGGCAGATAGATGCTTAACGACTGAGCCACCCAGGCGCCCCTGTAAGGGAATTTTGAAAGTAAACTTCAGAATGTTACGGGGCACTGGATATTGAAAGTATTTAGATTAGCCATTAATGTATGATAAGTATCCCCAAATCTCAATGACATACAACAATAGCATTTGCTTAGCTCATACACCTGTGGGTGGGTTATCTATGCTGGGCCTTTAGGCAGCTGTGCCCTGGGCCTTCTCGATCCTGGTCCCATACACACTTTCGTGTGCTGGCTCTTTATTGTTTTTTCATAGTGTGATCCTCCCTTTTCACTTGACTAGATTGTAGCTTCTTGAGAATATGCATTATTGTTCACACTTTAGAAATATTCTCCAAAATATAGGTAAGGGTCTGACTGCATAAATGGTAGAATCTTAATAAGTGTTGGCTTAGCTACCAATTTGTATAAAGCCAGGCTAATTGCTCAGAATTTGGAAGGGGTATATTGAATCACTTTCTAATTGATTGATTGATTGATGCAATAATGTATTAATTTTCGCAGCCCTTTATTTAGCAGTCAGTGTAGTAGGACCTGAGGATTCAGAAAATTCCAAAACCTTATCCCTATTCTCTTGGAATTCAGTCTAGTAGGATTGAGAGACCTATAAAGGAAAATAATTTGTGCCTTTCAGTCTACATTATCATTGAATACCATTACCGGACCATTAAAAAAAATCACCTGTAAAAAATATGTTCTTGCAAAATAACCATGAAAATTTCAGACTGATAAGTCTGAACTATGTAGTCTGAATGCAGTGAACTCTGTCCATATCCTTGCAAAGATCAGTTAGCCTCATTCCAAACTCCAAAGTGTAGCTTAGTTTAACCAAAACAATCTTCCCACTTCTACCTTCCACACACAAACCTGACTAATATTCAGTGAGTAATGTTGAAATGAATTTTATCCTTCACAAGGAGCTCAAAAATCTAAATGTAAGAAGAGAAATAATTTGACAAATTCTATTTAAGCTCCCACATGTCTCCTAATTCCAGACATTATATGAGCATTGTGGAGATCCTTAAAGCTAATACACACAAACAAAAAGAGGATTTTATGGCTTCTGGTTAGAATTAAAGAAAAACAATCTTTCTCTTGAAGAGATTTTATAAAGGAAGAGAAGGACATTCTCTGCTGTTTTGCTCCCACTTATTATTTAGCAACTGAGTGCTGATACGGAAACCATAGAAGAGCTTATTTTAAACTATTTTTAGTTCTGAAGACTTACAACAAAATAAAGAGATTACTCCATTTTTAAATTTTTTTAAAGATTATTTATTTATTTGACAGAGAGAGAGACAGCGAGAGCAGGAACACAAGCAGGGGGAGTGGGAGAGGGAGAAGCAGGCTTCCCGCGGAGCAGGGAGCCCGACGTGGGGCTCGATCCCAGGACCCGGGAATCATGACCTGAGCTGAAGGCAGATGCTTAACTGACTGAGCCACCCAAGCACCCCTCCATCTTTAATTTTTTAAAGAAAACTGTAAGACTCCCCCATCTTTAATATTATTTTATAACACCGGTGAATAGATTATCTCTACAGACAAGTGTCAAATGCATCAGCTAGCTATATATTAGATTATGTTAGGAAATCTTGCCAAATATGAACATGATGGTTTTCTCAGCCAAGATAGAAAGTCTACAGTAATTATTTTTGTTATTCATACTTCAAATTCACTTGGTCTCAAATATCCAAGTAACTGAAGCAAAATTAGAAATTTTATCCGTGGAATGAGTGCTAAAATGATTTAAGGTCTAGTAAAAAACTGTGGTTAAACTGAAAAAGAGACATTTCCATAGTTGTTTTTAGAGTCTTTTTTTCCTTCTACACCAATGTTTACTTTTTTATTTAAATATTTTGCTCTCTTGGTTTGAAAGTAGAAAATAAAAAAGTGATTCCACATAATTGGATTACTAGTCGAACTGCGGATGTTACGTTTTAAACAAAATTATTGATCACCTAGGTGTAAAAATGTCGTAATTTCTGGGGCACCTGGGTGGCTCAGTTAAGTGTCTGACTCTTGATTTTGGCTCAGGTCATGATCTCAGGGTCCTGAGATCAAGCCCCTTATTGGGCTCCATGCTCAGTGTGGAGTCTGCTTGTCCCTTTCCCTCTGCTTTTCCCCAACTCACTCTTTCTGTCTCTCAAAAATAAATAAAATCTTGCAAAAAATGTTGCAATTTCTTTTTATGAAATTTCTATGAGAAATAGGGAGAGAGAAATTTTTTTGCTAGGTGAAGCCTATAAAATTTGAGAATTTTTATTAGCTGATATTCAAAGGCAAATTTAGGCCTGTTGGACAAAGCTTGTATACCTTAATTTATAATAATACACAGAGAGATGATACTTAAAATTTTGCTGCATGCCTTATAACAGATATTTCCCTTCTCAAATCCAGCCATTTACTACCATCAAAAACTTAATTCAAAATAGTCCACTGTTTCTGACATTTATACACACACTCCTTTTTATACATTATATACACATGTACATGTTTTGTTTGTTTTTTTTAGAGACAGAGAGTGCACCGATGGAGAGAGGGAGAGAGAGAATCTTAAGCAGGCTCCACGCTCAGTATGAAGCACCCTGTGGGGCTAGATCTCAGGACCCGAGCTGAAATCAAGAGTTGGATGCTTAACTGACTGAGCCACCCAGGACCCCCTCATGTACATACATTTTTAAAAATTTAACGAGATCTTACCACAAACATTTACACATTATGAGATGGATTATTGTTTTAAGAGTTTGTCTTGGTAACTCTTTAGTGTCATTGTATATAGATATACAACATTATTCATAAGTGCAATGTATTCCCTAAAACTGACATGCCATGACTTATTTAATTATCCTGACAGCAATTTGATTGATTTGGTTTATTTGCTTTAGAAGAATACAACAATGAACTTTCTTACACATGAATCTTTTAACAAATATGAATTCTATAGGCTAAATATATATAGAAGTAAAATTCATGCATGTGGCTTACAGAAATGTTAAGTTTTGATAGATATTGACAAAAATACCCTCTGAAAATGGTTAGTGACTTCAAATTTTCACCAGTGGGTTATGAAAGTGCCTGTTCTTTCATATCCTCCCCAAAATAAATACTGTCAAGCTTCAAAAGTTTATATAACCTGAGGAGTAAAAACTATAGTGATACTGTTTGTTTCAATTCCCCTCATTGCTACTAAGGTTTAGCATAATTTCATATATATATGTAGAAGGCAGTTTTTCTTTCTGTGAATTCTTGTATCTTTTGTCTAATTTTTTTAAGATTTACTTATTTATTTGAGAGAGGGGAGGGGCCACAGGAGAGGGTGAGAGAGTATCTTCAAGCAGACTCCCCACTGAGCATGGAGCCCAACGTGGGGCTCAGCCCCACAACCCAGGAGATCATGACCAGAGCTGAAACCAAGAGTCGGTCGCTCAACTGACTGAGCCACCCGGGCACCCCTTTTATCTAATTTCTTATAAGATCATTGCCTCTTTTCCTAGTTGTGTGGGAGATCTCTCTGTACAATGGTCATTACTACTTGTTTCTTAAACTTTTTTGCAAATATTTTCTCTCAGTATTGTCTTTTATTATTGCTATTGTTATTATGATCTTCGCCAAAAAGAAATTTGAAGATTTTTATATAGTTTATCTGTTAATTATTTTCTTTAGTTTGTGGGAGGCCCTTTCTCATTACTCAAGATTAAAAAACCATTATTCTATTTAAAAATTTTTTTAAATGCTACTTACATTCACACTTTAATCATTTGGTAATTTATTTTATGTAGGGTGTTCAGTAGGGTTCTACTATAATCTTAAAGGGCTAGTTGCACCTTTTAAATAATCCAACTTTTTCCTGCTAATTTAAATTTCCATTTTCTCTCCCATATTAATACACACACAAATGTGCACACATGCACATTTGCCTCTTCTGGACTCTCCGGTTTGTTCCCTTCATCTACTTGTCTGTTCTATTCCTGTGCCAATTAACCGCTTGCATCCTCATAGCTTCACAGTAGGTTTTGATGTTTGTTATGGCAAGTCATCCCAGTTGTCTCTCCCAGATAGCCTTGTCTAGCTCCATAGAAGTCCTATTATGAATGTGACTGAGATCATATTGAATTTATAATTATTTGATGGAGTATTATGGTCTCTTCAGTGTTGAGTGTAGTGATTCTTAGTTATGCGGTCATCGTGATATTTGGAATTTCCCCTTTCCCTGTCTATGGATGATATTTCTATTTAGGTTGCTTCCAGTTTGTGGGCAAGCTATGGAACACACTGCAGGATTTACCCCTAGCTCCCTTCTGGGCACTCACCTGCTGCTTTATTCAGGACCAACTGTTACGTCCTGCATCTATTGATTCTGGCTCTGAAGATCTTCCAACCACATCTAGCTCTGCAGCAGTTCTCACCTCTATGTGTTTTCTGGTTTTGATTTTCTGAGACACAATCCCATTGACTTTCTATCATGTAGGAATGTCTCCCATTTCTTGTTTCTCAACAATGCTTTGGATTAAAACATAGTCTGCCACAGTTTTGGTAATTTTCAATTGAATGGTGATTACCCACTCTTGTCACATTTTCAGCAAGTTCTTGAAAATATTTTCTGGGAGAAAGAAATTAACAAGGCCCCCGTTGAGATTCTGTTTCTGTATTTGTAAGGCCAAGGTGATGAAACCCTCTTTTACAGGGCTGTTTGGGAGTTTTAAATGAGACACACATGAATCTTAAACTCCTACCATAAAATACATTCAATAAATATCAAAGAACCTCCCTTTTCTTTCATGTTAACAAAAACTCACCTCATTAAAAAAAAAAATTCTGACCTAAGTGTTTTGGAAATGTTACTGGTGCAAAACAGAACCATCATGCGCTAGCATCTACAGCATCTGAAATTTCTCAGATACACACTGCCTCCGGCACCACTGCGGGCAGAATGGTAGGAACTGGAATGTGGGGAGCATTCTGAATGTGTCTGGCCCGATGACCAGAATGTGATAGCAGCTGGAACACTCGGTGAGGAAAATGATATCGGGGTATTCCCAAGAAATGACTGACGCCATTTGCCCTGTCGAGCTTCTTAGCTGTTGTGCAGCTGCTGCAGTGGCAATTCATTTCCTCCGCGACATCTCAGCGAAGGTAGATCCCAGAGCAGCAACATCATGGAAAAGGTGACCTCTTTGTGCTAATGTCATCGTAGCAGCTTTCCAAGCGCTGACGGCTGGTTGCTCTAATTAGAATGTAGTTTTAAAAAGCGATCAGCTGTCCTGTTTGTAATTATAAGCAATTATTGCGTGTGCTCTGTCAAAATCAAGGTGAAAAATTTACAAGTACCTGTGAAATACTAAGCTTTTGCTTATTCTTTTTTTGTTTGTTTTTAACTCGTACTTGAATGCCTGTAAAAAAGTAGAGGCTGGTAGCAGGTATTAATAGGGCCATCACCGATGAGAAATAGAAAAGGTGAGTGATGGTCTCTGAATAATATGCCGTAAGTCAGGGTAAAGCACGGATCTATGATGGATTTTTCTGGCATTTAGACTAGTGTTTTCCTCTCGGGTCTGTAATGCTGCTTTTCTTTTCCCTTTTGATATACGTGAAAGGCATTTGCTCTGATGCTAAATTTTGCTCTTTCACAGCAGGGTTGGCATCCAAATCAAAACATAAATAAATAAACAAACAAAAAAAAAGAAGTACTGTACGTGTCTGGAAGCATCTACAGTGAATTTGAAATTTCAAGGACAACTTGGAGGTACCAGTGATTCATGAAGCAGGAATGTTAGCCAAGCCTGATGTAATATTTTATATGAAGGGCTTTTTACTCACAAAGGGCTCAGTATTTAACAAAACTAAATATCCAAAGGCATCCATTTCATCCTACACAGACTAATGATGTGCAAATCGGATTGGATGGACCTGAGAAGTCATTTAACATACAGCAAGTGTTTATAGCAACTGAGCTAAGCGGATAAAAAGACCCTGTTCTTTTGAAACTACAGGGGAAGGCTCTAAGCAGGAGGCCCCAGGCATGTAGCTAAGCTGACTCTGTCCAGGTCTCCAGGCTGTGGGGACATGACCATGGGCCAGCTATATTTGCTAACCACACATTAAAAGTTATGAAATGTTTATTTTTGGCTTCTCGGGCTAGGGAAAGTTAAAGATCATATCTGTAACCAAATAAGCTTATGAGCCCTCTATACTTCAGGCCTTCTCTGTAACCTTAGTCTGTGCAAACAAACTCAGATTTATCCCTTTTATAAGGGAGAAGAGATTATCATTCCTTATCGGTGAGCTACCACAAGTCCTGAATTATATACAGCTGCTAACATCAGAATTATTTTGAGCCTTATGCTTTTGTGAGATTAATGTTGTGAAGACCAGCACCACCATCTGTCTGCCTCTTGGAGACCATGATCTTACTTGTTTCTGCTGGAACTGTTCTTTCTCCTAGGAAAAACAGCATGCGAGTACCATACAGGAAACTCCTGGTGTCAAGTTTTTAAATTGTTTTGAGGAAGCCACTCTGTTACAACCCATCCCATGTCCCTATAGTGTGGGACATAGGTAAGCTATACAACTTGTTCATATAGTCCATCTGGTCCTGAAAAAAGATTTGGACGTTTGCAATGAACACTTTCTTCCTAGAAATATTTAACACATTGTCTTTTAGAGCTCTTAGCTCTATTCTGGATTCTATTCCTAAGGCCAGATTAAGTTGGAATATACATATGATAAAATATCATTGGCCTGAGTTTATGGAAAAGGGGGGGCAAGAATGTCACTGGGAAGCATAGATTATTTTAGGTGAAAATAATGGTGAAAGTACATTTGACGACTAGAGTCAGGCTAACAGCATTTGCCTATGCATGCTTTGATAAATGAATAAGAATACACTGCTATTTCCTCATAATTCTGTGCTTTTGATACCCTGGCAAAAGTTACGGTAGCACACAAAATTTAGCCTAGAGTTTCCTGACAGCTAAGACAAGTGAAAACTGTTGGTATTTGTGGTGCTATTTGTCAGATAAGAGGAAACACACAATTTTCTGAACAGGGATAACATTTTTACTGACACTGAACTGAAGGTAAAATTATTGCTCCTTATATAGTTACTAGTCCAAAGTAGTTAACCGATTTTCTTCTTTTGTTGAGCACCTACTAGCAGACACTGCTAGGTATTGAAGTTTATAGACAAATAAGACAAAGTCCCTGTACCCGAAAGGGCTAACAGTCTATATACATAAAATGATGCATAATGATTTTACAAAAGTGCAACTTTATTCAAATCATTGTATTTTTCTTTTTCTTTCATAAACGGGGGCATATTATTAAATCTTAATTGATGCATGCTATCCCTTGGACAGTGCTTTCAGGACCACTCACTTAACACAGACCAGAGAGAATTTGAGAACATGTCCATTGCACTTTCTCAAATCTCACATGTATGAAATGAGCCTTTGGCATATTTTGGGTCATAGGCTCTTCATGACTCATTTCTGAGTTAAGAGTCTTGGGTCTTAAATACTCTGTGTTGTTGATTGAAGAATTTAGAGGCTAGACATTTAGGACACAGACTTTTAATTTTCTTGTGAAACTTTTAAGCATCCAATTAGAGTTTTGTTGTTGTTATTTTTGTTTGGCAGGTATTTGGCCAGTCACCGTCTGCTCTTCCTGGAAATCGTGGAGGCCAGCAGAAAGGACCAATATTTTCGTCCAAGAAGATCTCTGAAACTATTTGAGCCCTTAGGCAGGCACTTGGCTGAATCCCAGAAATCTGTGCCATCTAGCACAGTGAAGGTGATTTGGGATAACTCGTGATATATCTGCTTCTTGAGGGCAGGAATCTACAGCCTATTCACAATGCGAATTACATATTATTATCAAATAGCATATTGCCAGGCATGCAGTGCTCAACAAGCGGTTGTTGAACTAAAATAAAACCAAAAGTAGAAATTAGTACGGTATGGGAATTACCACATTGAATGTTCAAGTAACTCAGTTGTTTTAGTCACTAGGTTACAGAGATCAATACCCATAGATCCTACTCACAAGGAATTTACAATATTTTTTGGGAGGTGAACGTTAATCACCACCAGATGCTGGAGAAGAACAGAAGAAAGTAATTGATTTTGCCTCAGCAGATTGGGGAAGTCTTTGTACTCTTAAATGAGATAAACTTTGAGTTGTTGTATCTTTAGGAATGAGAAGAAATTAATCAGGCAGAAAAAGATGGAAAGGCATTTCATACTGTTTCAGGTATTGCCACATAACAAAACACCCCCAAACTCAGCTTGGAACAACAATAATGGTTGATTTTGCTCATGACTCTGAAATTTGAGCAGGGCTTGACAGGGACAGCTTATTTCTCTTCAGTGTGGCTTCAACTGGGTGGCTTGGCAATTTGTTGGCCATTTGTTGGTTGGTAGACCAATCAGGGCTGCCAGCTAAAGTCCTTTCAGCACAACTGCTTGGGCTTTCTCACAGCATGGCCACTGCGTTTCAAAAGCCTGTGTTCCAAGAGACGGGAAGTGGAAGTCTCTTAGGTCCTGAGCGTAGAGATTGGCACAACATCACTTTTGCTGCCTGCTTCAAAGTTCAAGGAGAGGGGAAGTAGACTCCCAGAAATTTTGTATCCCTTCTTAGTCCGCCACATCTACAGATAACCTACCACCAGCAATGGCATACTGAATGCACGATTTGGTAACATAGATAAACCAATTGTGACAAAGGAATATAAGGTGACAATCAGGGGAATGGGCGGATGATGGTAGAAGGGGGGCATTGAAGCAGATAGCAGAGAGCCTTTTATACTGTGCTTTTGGGTTTTACTATCTTCTGTCCCCAGAATTGGCCTGATCATTTCTGTGTTTAGGAAGATCAGTTGGCTAGCTCTGTGAAAGCCTGACTAGAAGCAAATGGCATTGCAAACAGCATAACCGGGCAGAAACTCTTGTGATAGTTTACGAGAAAGTTGGTGAACTCAGACATAAGTGGGAGTAGGGAACTAGAAAAAGAGCTGCATTTCAGTGAATTTTCAGTTACAGATTTAGAAGAAACTGGTTCCTAAATGGATGTATAATTAAGAGTTAATGAATCAGGGTGGCCTTCAAGTTTCTAGCCTGGACAGTGGGAGAGACTATAGGACATAAAAAGAGAATCACATTTGGGGAAAGAGAGAGAAGATGGTGGGTTTAATTTTTTAGGACATGCTTGATTTGAGATACAGCTGGCGTTATTAGGCTAAGAAGTTTGATCAGCAAGTGGTTATACGAATAAAGAACTTAAAAGGAGGTTAGGTGTGAAACATCTAAATTTGTAGTTATAAAGCTTGACGTGCTAGTTGAAACTAGAGGAACACATGAGATAAAAAAAGAAAAAAAAAACACTATTTTTTGAGAAAAGAAGAAAACCGAAGACAGAATCTGGAGGACAGAACCAAGTGAAAGGATAACAAGACCGAAAGAAATGGAAAGGCAATAGAGGTAGAGTAAATGCTTTCTTGATCTTACAAATCAGAATGAGCAAATATTCTCAGATCTGCATCACAAAGCAAGTTGGGAAACATTATTTCCCAAACTGATTTTCATGATCCATATATTTTGTTCAAGGACACGCAAATGAGAACGTAGACATACAATTTGTCTTTTATTTACCAACAACATACATTTGTAGCAATTTTACAGAAGGTGGGGCTCTCTTTTTCTTTCTCTCTCTCTCTCTCCTTTTTTTTTTTTTGAGAGAGCAAGTGAGTGTGTAAGCGGGGGTGTGGAGAGGCAGAGGGAAAGAGAAAGAGATCATCTTAAGCAGGCTCCAAGCGCAACGTGCACGGGGCTCGATCTGACAACCCTGAGATCATGACTTGAGTCGAAACCAAGATTCGGACGCTTAACTAACTGAGCCACCCAGGCGCCCCAGAAGCTTTCTTTTTTTTTTTTAATTATAAAACTATAAAAGCATTCAAAAAGATTAGAAAATAGATTCTGTTTCTTCATATAGAATATGTGTGGTCTAGTCCTTCTAGAATAGTCATCTTTCTTAAATAGCTCCTTTCATCTCTAGTTATCAGTGTCATTTACTTGGTTATGAAGTCACTGATTCATCTAATACCTACTATCCTAACACAGCAGGGTAAGTAAAATGTACCTAGCTGGAAATTTGGGAAAGAATGTCATCACTTAAGTTGGTTAAGGGCTTTCTCTAAACTGCCGTAATTCTTGGGTCATAAACTATTAGAAATTTGAATGTTTACTTTGAATATTAATAATGAAGGCAACTCAAGATCTCTTTTAGTTTTTACTTGCATATCTCTTGTGGGGCCATTGGGAAGACATAATTTACACTTGATCCCCTGTGATCCACAGGAAAGTCTACTGATAAACTCCCCAGAAAAATGTGAACAACTTTTGTCTGTACCTCTAGGTCCTATAGTGCAACCACTGAGAGCTAGCTTTACTATGTATAGAGCCAATGGAAGCCAGAGGTAGTGGATCTTTGCCCTCCTAAGGGGAAGGCCTAGAAGAGACTTGGCATAGTTCTCAAAAGATGGTGTTACATAGACTCATTTCCCTGACCTGACCTTAGAAAGCTATGTAGCTGGGATGCCTGGGTGGCTCAGTCGGTTAAGTGTCTGCCTTCAGCTCAGGTCATGATCCCAGGGTCCTGGGATCGAGTCCCGCCTTGGGCTCCTTGCTTAGCGCGGAGGCTGCTTCTCCCTCTTCCTGCAGCTCTCCCTGCTTGTGCTCTCTCTCTCTGATAAATAAAATAAAATCTTAAAAAAAAAAAGAAAGCTATATAGCAACTACAAATATATACAGCAAATATCTCATTGTAGTTTTGATTTGTACTTCCCTGATAATTAATGGTGTTGAGCATCTTTTTATATATTTGGTCATTTGTAAGTCTTCTTCAGAGAAATGTCTATTCAAATCCTTTGTCCATTTTTTAAGTGTTTTGTTGTCATTGTTGTTTGGTTTTGGAGGTTTTTTGCTATTGAGTTGTGGATATTCCTTATATATTTTGGAAATTAATTCCTTGTCAGATATGTGGTTTGCAAATATTTTCTCCCATTCCATGGGATGCATTTTCATTCTCTCTCGATTGTTTTCTTTGCCTTGAAGAAGGTTGTCAGTTACTATTCATCTATTAAGAGGGGTGCTTTAGTTTCTAAGTCAAGGGGATTGCCCAACATCATGGCAATTACCCTTGTGTAACTTTAAGTGGCAGTGTTCAGACGTAGCATGTTCTCTAAAGTTGTGTTATCTAGCAGATGGTACTGACTTTATATTAAAGGCATGAGAGTAACGAAATGATGAAAAATTGAAAACAACGATAACCACAAATCCATGCTCCCTGGGAAAGGCTTTATTTTAATAAAGGAAGAGGGTGTAAATCTCTGCAAAATGTGGGGAGAGGTACTCTTTCGCCAGAGTACTTCCTGGTAGAAGATATACCAGCAAACTAACACTCTGAAGTCCAAGTTGTCAAGAAGCCTGTGTCCCTTGTAAAGTGGGAAGAAACCACTCCACAATTCTACTATTCTCTAAGCTTAATGAAATGCTAGCAGGCTGCCCTGCTGTTCCCCGAATCTTATATTTCCAGGCCTTACCACCTGTGCAACAAAAGCAAGCAATCTATTTAGAAGAGTGTTTTTCATTCTCTTAACTCTGAAGGTCTTTATTCTCAGCATGAGATTATTGCAACAACTTAACAAGCCGTGTTTTCTCCCCCTATTTTCCTTTCTTTTCTTTTTGCACCTATGTCCTTTTAAGTCCATTCAGGCCTTAGGGAAACATTTAGTACTTAAGCTTTGGTTTTTCAAACTCAATCGGGTAGAAAATCTAACACAGAATGTGTGCACAAACGATAGCTCTGTACAATAGAGATGAACAAATAGCACAAAGAGGAAAGAAGAATATGAGTGTTCAGGGAGCAGGGCTGCACTTGAATTCAATTTCCCAACAGCAGACCTGATGCTTGCTCCCAAGATTCCCAGGTTTCAAATTGGTCATATACTGAGGGCCAGTTACCTGGACAATGGAAGGAAATGGCAGCCAGTCATTATGATCTTGGTTTCTAGGTTGTTAGGAGACTAATATTAATCCTGAAATTGTATGAGGAATGTGTTCATTTGGCCATAATTGTATAGTCTTCTTGAAAGCATTTACCAGCAATGCTAATTTAACGCAAATCACCCCAGGGGAGTATTTCTGAGCTAGAAAATTGCCAATTTATTGGTTAACTCAGGATAGTTTCTCCAGATCAGAAAAAGCAACAGGAAACTCACAAAAAGATACAGGTATATATTTTCATTTTCTATCAGATGAATAAGTCAGTATAAAGATTATCAGAGCACACATTGTTCTTTGAAAAACCAAGTGCCTGTGTTGGCCGGCTGTCAAAGGATCATGAATGTGACTGAGTTACATGCAATTAAAAGCATCGTAAGATATTAACACCAGGAGATAATAATGCTGTTTTCAGAAAACACTTCAATTTGAATAAATACATCAGAATGTTGTCTTTCACAGGGAAATATCTATGTAAAATAATTATTCATTCTATACTCTTGATCTCCCTCCAAATTAAAGCATAGATTATAGGTGGTTTATTTGTGTTTGTTTTTGTTTTGTGAGAGAAAAGGAGTGAAAATCCCAAGAAGATTCCGAAAGTGTTACATCTTTAGAAGCAAGACAAAAGAACCATAAGCATTTGCTTAAGCTTGTTTTTTAGAATTATTTTTACTGTCGGTAAAATTTTTACTGTTTTTCCTTCCTCCTTTTGATGTTCTTCAGTCATTTGCTTATTCCCTCATAGTTGTGTGATAGAAAAAGCCACGTTTCCAAATTCTTGGAAGTGAAGTTCCAAGGTTTCATTTTTGAGACAGTGTATTTTTAAGCTTTATAGAGAACGGTGTGATGGTCGGTGATTTCATGGATCCCTGGGCCAATTCTGTTGAGCATGATTGGTTAAAGGAATAATTTCTTACAAATGTTAGAGAGCTTAGGTTGGAGGTGTAGACTTTTTTTTTTTCCCCCTCAAAAAAGAGGTTGCTTTCTCTACTGACATGATTATGATATTCAGTTTGTCTTTACCACTGATGGCAAAGATTTGGCATCTTAACATTAAGTAAACGCCAGGAATAATGGGGATAAAATATTAACATAACCATTAAAAAATAATTCACAATTTTAAGACTTAAAAAAAAGACTTTTCCTTCAATGAGTTGTTTTAAATGTTAATATATAGTAATACATATTAATATATATTATTAAAGTTGTCAAAACAATTTTTATATGTAGAGAGCTGAAATGTTGTATAGCAGGTTTGCTTGAAGAGAGTTGGGTAAGATTTCAATAGTTGTCCTGGGATGTATAATTTCCACAAGTGTGCGTACATACTTGGGAAGATAGAACTGATCCAGTCTCTTAGATGTGGTTCGTTTATGCTATAGTTGGACCCTATTCTGAACAATTTGGTGTTTCTAGAAGGCTACATAGTTGTAGTCACATGTGACTTTGTTATTAAATAAGTCAACATACTTCTTATGGTCAATGATTTGAATTTCAATTTTAAGAAGTTAGATATTGAATTGTATGAATTCCTTATATATTTTGTATATTAACCACTTATCAGGTATATGATTTGCAAATATGTTTTCCCATTCCTTAGGATTGCTATCGGTTGCCTTTTCATTTTGTTTGTTTTTTGCCATGCAGAAGCTTTTTAGTTCAATGTAGTCCCACTTGTTTGTTTTTGCTTTTGTTGTCTTTTGTGCATTTGGTGTTTATCCAAAAAAATTATTGCTAAGACCAATGTGAAGGAGCTTTTCCCCTATGTTAAGGTATGTTCCCTTCATACTCTGTTGAGTTTTTATCACGAGAAGATGCTGTTATTTTGTCAAATGCTTTTTTTGCATCTATTGAGATGATCAGATGATTTTTATCTTTCATTCCAATAGTGTGATGTGTCACATTTATTGATTTGTGAATGAATTACATTCCAAAGGTCAAACTCACTCGAACATAGTGTATGATCTTTTAATGTGCTATTGAATTCAATTTGCTAGTATTTTGTTGAGAGCTTTTGCATCTATATTCATCAGGGATACTGGTAGGTACTTTTCTTTTCTTTATCTGACTTTGGTATCAGGGCAATGCTGGCCTTGTAGAATGAGTTTGGGAGTGTTCCCCTAAGACAGTTAATTCCTAAGTGTTCTTGCCACACACAAAAGAAATTCATAACTAAGTGAAGTCATAGGCATGTTAATTAGCTGATTGTTATAATCATTTCACAGTGTTTACATATAGCAAAACTTCGCATTGTACATCTTAAATATATATAACTTTATTTGTCAAGTATACCTCAATAAAGTTGGGAAAGATAAATAATTAAATGAAAACAATTTATGCAACATTAAACAAAAAATCAATCATTGTCATGTTTAAAACATGAAAATACATTATTGTGACATTGCCAGATTTAGCAGACCTAAAATTAAATCGTTTGTTTTCTTTAAAAAACAATGGAGATTGCAGTTTGAATCTATATCTGTAATAACAGACAAAGCTATCATAATAATTGAATACAATTACCACTCACGTTCTCCTTCCTGGCTTGCTCAAACTGTGTTTCACATGTCAGTGTCGATCATTCACCTGGTCATAAGTTCTAGAAATCTAACAATTATATCAGACTACTTCCTACCCCCGGGCCACTACTCCTGGTTTGCCATCTGATTCTAATTTATTTTTTTATTATGTTATGTTAATCACCATACATTACATCATTGGTTTTTGATGTAGTGTTCCATGATCCATTGTTTGCGTATAACACCCAGTGCTCCATGCAGTACATGCCCTCTTTAATAAGCATCACCGGGCTAACCCATCCCCCCACCCCCCTCCCCTCTAGAACCCTCAGTTTGTTTCTCAGAGACCA